>NW_010391295.1:0-32473 GCF_000710305.1 Buceros rhinoceros silvestris | reverse complement strand
ATCTCCCCCCCCCCCCCCCCCTTGTTAATTATTAAATATCTGATTTCATATTCAGGGGGGAAAAAAATCAGTGTCTATATGACATCGCCAACATAACTTTTCTGCAATCTTTTTCAACATTAGGAGTTCAATAGCTAAAACAGATATTTGAGATCAAGATTTGTACCTAAAGTGATCCATGGCAACTGCCCATTAGCCAGAGAAAGCATAGTGTAATTCAAATCAGCTTAGCCTGTCTCTCACTGAGGGAACATTGAGCTAGTGACTGAGGAACATGGGACTGCACAGCTAAGAAAACAGACCAGAAATAATAAATGAAGGGAAAGAAAGCTTTACAGAAAAAAATTAGTTTAAGATGAGAAACCCCAGGGATGGGACACTTCATTGAGGTGAGAAACAGGAATGTGGGTGGGGCTGAATGGGAAGAGACGGGGATCTGTGACACAGCAGCTGCAGAGGTTTACTTAAGCCCTTGGTATCATGAAAAAGAATGGTCCTGGCAAGTCACTTAACCTTCCTGTTTGTAAAA
Source organism: Buceros rhinoceros silvestris (assembly GCF_000710305.1). Lineage (NCBI taxonomy): Eukaryota > Metazoa > Chordata > Aves > Bucerotiformes > Bucerotidae > Buceros > Buceros rhinoceros. Next base: position 31,944 of record NW_010391295.1, on the reverse strand, counting down.
TGTGGATGTTTACTTTGTCATTTGTTGCTATCAAAATAGTGAGTGTTCATCTAAGAACAGTCCATCTGCACTTATCTCTGGAACAGTCATTCTGCTCCATCCATCCTCCAACAACCTGCCTCTGAATCTTGGATAGACCCGGCAAAAAAAGATTGCTGTAGTGAGGTGAATTTCCTTTCTCAAGAGTAATAAAAATCTGATAATTTCTCTACATGTGTCACATACATGCACTTATTGTTCTGTCTTTATGAATTATTCAAAAAATACAGAAGGCAAACCCCGTTCTAAACTTCAAATGAAACAAATCAGGCAGTTTTCCTAACAAAAGAGTTAAGAAATAAGATGAATAGCAGCAACTTACCTGTCAATATGCTTAAATCACTATTGCATTAAGAAATGTAATCTCAACTGTATGCTTAATGCAATACAGCAGGGCCAGACTGCTAGGGAGAAAGATGCATCATGGTGATGAAAATCTGAACAAACTATCCTTACTTGCTATTGCTCTGTAAATTTTCTAGATAGTTGCCACGGTCTATTCTACCCAGTTAAGCCTGGCACTCTGAGGCAACACGTCTCTTTGGTGCCCTGTTTTACAATGGAAAAAGGCAATCTTGAATAATGGATTATTCCAGCAGTGTAAGTATTCATGAGCCATATTTGCTTTATGTTGATGCACACAGATTTCTTATTATGACATCAGTAAGAATTTGAGTTTATATCATTGAAATTGCAACCACACACAGGAATATAAAGTAAAACTCATGAACTAGGGATAAGGGAATCATAATGACAAATAGGAATATTTCCGTGCATGTAAACTCACAAGCATCACAAACTACAGATACACAAAGAACCTACAGAACATTTCTATCATATTTTTAATAACTCAAGAGATTGAATGATACAATATTTTACTGCCTTGGTTTGTGGGAATGATATAACGGTTGAAAAAAGTAGAAAAGACATAAAACATAAACTTTTAAGTTATGAGTTTAACATTGTGAGAAGGAATACGTATTTTTTGTGGGCTATAATCTATATATCTCTCTAGTAGCTGCTGTTTTCAGTAACTATGTTTGTGAATGACCTCGTCTGTCACTATTACTATAGGAAGAAATAGAATCACAGTAAGCACAAATCTTCTGTGGTCTAACATGAAAAAGGTTTCATAAAACAGATTCTAAGACTTGCGTCTAGTAAGATTTTGGAGAGGTATTTTGTGAAGCGTTTGAGTGGTACTTTTTCATTAGTATATTGTAGAGAATAGTTATATTTTTGTGGATTGGAATAGTAAATATACAAATCGACAACAGCAATGAAAGATGAGAATTTCTGACTTTTTTCTGACATTTCAGAATGCTGGAAGTTGGATTATATTTGCCCAGTGTAAGAAAGCTTTCCAAACATCTTTGTAGAAAACATAATTGTGCTCTTACATCCTTTCTGCTCAAAGCTTAGTTGTACATCTTACAATTCTTTAATATAAATACTATTACAAATAACTCATTGGCTGTGTTGGCTGTATCACCCTTTTTCTCAGGTAATTACCAATTTTTCAGGCTACAAAACTGTAAAGACCTGTCATCATGTAGTTGTATTGCACAAGGTAGAATGATGTTAATTCATTTCATATTTTTTTTTTTAGGAACAAAAAGCATATTTTAAAATATTTTGCAACTACACAGAATTCTGTGCTGGTTTTGGCGGGGATTAAGTAGTAATGTTTTCATCCGTCAGTTCAATAGAAAGTACTTAAGCATACAGAAGTAATTATGAAAATTCTTTTAAAAATCATGAGCAAACATCTGTCATGTTTGCATTTTCTGACATTGACATCAGGGGCTACTTAGTACTCACAAGTGGAAAATTTACAACAGCTGGAATGATTAAGTGATTACAAGAGAAAATGCATCATTAACACTGCATACAGAACTCCCTCTGACTTCTTCTCAGTTATAGCCTTTTTAAGCATTAAAAAAAATTGGTTTTCAAAAGTCTGTGTTGATCAATTTTCATGAAACACTTCAAATAGAAATAATTGTGATCATACATTTCCCTCATGAATTAGAACTATCTTAGTTATCCGCCTTCAGAAAATTTTGTGCTCAGTCCTTCAGAATGTTCTTAAAATTGGGCTAGTCAGTGTTTAGCTTCAGTCTGTCTTAATAATCTGTCCTTTTGTCAGCTCTTTAAATAATTATTCACACGTTCTGTTGCTGATGTTGAAGTTATCTAAACATTTTTCTAAACCAAATAAAAGGATTTCAGTGTTTTGTTGGGTATTTTTAATCTGATACAATTTGATTGTTGAGCAGTATATGACTGTCACACATCTGCATGCTCGGCCATTAAAACCAGAAAATAAGTATTCACTGTCAGAACTTATGGCTCTTAAAAGGGTTTGCTATTTTTTTTTTCCCAAGACTGTGGGAAGAAAAATACACAGGTCCCCTGTTTTTCAGGGGAACCTGAAAGTATTAGGTTATCTCATTAACAAAGGTTTCTTAAGCAGCAAATCTTTCCATTTATTCAATTTCATCCCCCCCCCTCCCATCCCCCTTTTATTTAGAAAGCTGCCTGCAATATGTACCTATTTAAAAACATGGAGTTGGCTTGACAATGACAAACCATGACACTTCATGAAGGAATAATAATACTCTTTGTAGTTGTATTTATTGCTCCCACAGTTAAGTTTTCACAAGAAATATATTCACTTCTCTATCAAAACAGCTGAAAAGCAAATCTGGGCTCCTCATTGCACCCTCATGATTTCTGAATTCAGTTCAACATGTTGCTGAAGCTAAAAGCAGAATTTTGCAGTGTTTTAATGCCAAACAGGGAATGTCAGTATTTTTGCTCGTGTTGCCAGAGGTATGGATTTCTGTCCTTGTAGCATTGCAGCTGCAAGAGTTGTCTGCAATTAAGGTACAACTCTAACACTGTGGTGTAATCCCTCCTCTCGTATTTTATCTCCCTTGAGTTGTGTTTTATGTGGAGTGCTTAGCACAGATAGACTCTACTCCTGATTGTGCTATCAGAATTATTAATAGGGAACAAAATACCACTACATTAAGCAGCACTCCATAGTAATAACTAAATACATTCATGTAAATAAATCCAGCAAAGACTGCACCCTACCATGATTAATCTCTTGGACATTGACTACTACTGGCAGAAGAACAAGGATTGTATGTAGAGTATAAAATTTTTAAGACGTTTGGATTTTTTCTACATAATTATCTTCTTTCTCAAAGTAAATTGTTCAGGCTTAACTAGCCTGTAAAATTGCTGCTCGGATGCACAGATTTTAAATATTTCATGATGTGTGTAGATGGCAGCTATTTAATACATTAAGATATCACATTTCTGACATTTTCCATTGCTTGAATATAACTTTGCATACTGTTGTATCACCTTTGCCTTTTACAAAACAGATCCTAAATGAAAGCAAGCTTTCTTCTCTTTCTATGTCTCCTATTAAAAATCAAAGTGGAGCTGCCTTCTTACCTTCAATTAAGAGGGTAGTGTCACCCTCAGAAATATTTTGAAGGTGAGATTAATTTGCAGATTGCAACCTGTTGCTTGTACTGTACCAGCTATTTCCCAAAGTCGTCTTTTACTCACTAGATAGCAGTGTTATTGAGTAACAAAAGGAAGGCACTCCTGAAAAAAAAAACTAGAGTCTTCTAGATTAGAGTGGCTGTTGAAATATCAGAAAGGAGGACAGCAAATGATCTGCAGTGATCGCCTACACCATCCTGACAACAAGAGCAGCAATGGCTCATTCATTCAACATTCCTGTCTGACTCCTCTACATCATCTGAAGTCCTCCAGATATTGGCAATTCTTCAGCGCTCCTAGATAAATTATTCCAGGGCTTCATTATTATCACTGCTTTAACAGTTTTCTTTACAAGTCTCTTCTTTAAGAATATTAAGCCTATTCTCATCCAGTACACAGGCAACATGAGGAACAAATTCACCTGCCATTCATCTGAAAAGATGCCTTATATTTAGTCCGAGCACCAAATCCTTTTATTTTTCCTTCAAAGTTATGCTTTCTAGACTTCTGAAGATTCTCACTGCTCTCCTCTGGATTTTCTTTGTTAGAAGGACATTCTTGGGAAGTTGTAGGCATTGTACACTAATACCTGCGCTGAGCAGTATCTGTATCTGACACCACAGACGTCTCCTATAATATAGCTATATGATCAAATTTTTTTTTTAGCAGATTCTTCTGTTTCAGAAGTTTTAAATACAGTAACACTGATAGAAAAAATGATGCCATGAATCAGAACTGGTACAGAGGCAATTTCCAGAAAAACAGGCTTCCTTTCACAGGTGTACTTTTGCATTTCCTTTAGATGATGGTGTTGATGTCTTGTCATGTTTGTTGAGCTTCAGCTCATTTTATGCATGACGTATTTTGTGCATGTATTTCAGTTTACCCTCTAAGCAGTGGTAGTTAGGTGAATGCCTACTTACTATTGTTATACTGATATTTGCTTGTATGGAAGTGCCACAGTGAAAAACTGAGTGTAAAGTGACTTCTCAGGAGTAGGGTTTGCAGCTTCTGAAGAACAGGAGATTGCACAGAAAATTAAATATATATTTTTGGAGAAGCATGGTACAGCCAGTTACTGGCTGAGAATAGAGGAAGTCTGGGAGGGCTTGACAGGCCTTTCACTTGCCAACTCCTTATAAACTTTCTTTCTTCAGTAGGGAATAAAAAGTAAGAGCTCTCCACTGAGGTACGCTATTGTCAAATCGCCAGTGAAATTTTTGTTAAAAAAACCTTTAAGTTGCACAAATTTGCACCAGAAAGGTCAGCAATCAAGACATTCTGGCTGGCTTTACAGACAAATCCTTTTACATAACATGTTATTTGGGATTCTTGATAGCCCCATAACTAGCTTTGAAAACAGGCTGCTTGGTCAGCAATAAATTAGACTTTAAAGCTCCTTTTCATGTAGTCTTTGGATGTAACTTTCTAAGTGTTCTTGTCTAGGAGGAAGAATATTTTTGCAAGGAAAAGAAAAATATGTAAATTAAAGCATCTTGGATGATCCTCTGGATGTCACTGGGGCTGCATAATTTTTAGGCATTTTTCATTCTATTTCAAGCTAGATTTTATAGCATTTCTTTGTAAAAATGCTTAGTTTAATTTTGAATCTGTTATTTTCTATTTGGTCAGCATTGTTTTCCTTTTTAGGATGTAACATAAAAGCATCTGAAAAAATAATAAGCTTTTTGTTGAATCTCTGGAATTGTAACAATGCTGAACAAAGTGGGACAGTAATAAAATTAGTGTTCTTTTACTTTATATAGTGACAAAGAGGTTTTTTTTAAAAAAAAAAAACGTAAACTTAAGTACTGCTAATTGGAAAAGCTTACTTGTCGATAATATAAAGATATGCTTTAAAGATTTGGCATACTGCAGCCACCAGGCAAAAATCTGGTTTTACATCTGTCCAACTACTCACCATGAGATTTAATATGAAGCTGTAGGGAATTAAGTAACAATTTGAAACAAAAAAATCAAGACATTATAAATTTAAAAGTTGCAAGACTCCAAGGGCAAATTTTGAGAGGCCAGCACTGTTCTACAGAGAAAAATTGAAATACTAGCTAACACTGGCAAATAATGTCATTTTCATCTCTGGAGAGACCGAATGAAAATGCTTTATTTTGTTACAAACACAATTTCATATCAAAATAATTTTTAATGGAAAGTCTTCATCCCATTTTACTTTGAACTAGTGCTTGCTCTCACTCCTGCAGGTGCAGAAGTAGACATTTCACCACTGCACTTCTCAACACTGCAAAGGCCAATGCAAAGAAGGAGGGAGTTTTCATGTTCGAAGGGGAATAGAGGCGCTATCTGGAAAACAACAGCATTACTTTTTAACTCTGATCCCAAAAGAATTGAAATATCCCAACTCTCCCAACTATCACCCTTTTCCTGTAAATTGTATTAGCTCAGAAATGCTGCTAGAATGAAGAGCAGTCAATCACCTAAATACTGTCTGATGTATCACCCAGACCTCCTAAGAAGGCTACAAATGTACAGATTTTCTGGTCTGATATTCTTCACAGGCTATAGCATATCAGATCATGATGCCCATCATAATCCTAAAAACACAGTCTTGGAGGTGATTCTTTTTTTCTTGGCTGTATTTCTCTCATTGGTGATTATTATAGAACTGATTGGTTTAGAGATTCCTATCCTAAATTTATTGACATTCTTTTTTTTTTTTTCCCCCTTCTTCCTGTACTACCCTTTGGCTTTTCTCCATTTGGGGTCTATGTGTTCGTTTCTACATACTTATATTCTGAACACCTCTGTGTCTGCCTCAGTTTCAAAACACCCTTCTAGAAATGACTAGCCGCCATTATATTAAATACTCCACACAGGAGGGATTTCATTGGGCTTTTGCATAGTCACTGATACTATCTGTTTCAGTTGGTAATAGTCATACCAATACGTCGCCTTTTTCACAAACAAAACAAGTTAGTTTTTTAATTTTCCAATGACCAATTCACCCCTCTAGGCTCTTTTCCAAACATATAACCAAAATTTTGTTTTAGTCTCCCAAAACATGATTTTTTTTAACATTGCTTCCCCTTTCTATTACTCTTGTAAATAGATTACCTTTGTAACTTCTCTCCAAGATTTTCCTAATTTTAGTAACATTTGTTGCCATCTCCCTACTTCGTTTACTATTAATCATTGTTAATCACCCTTTTCCTCTGTTAAAATAACTTGGGTAGCACCACATCAAGAACTATCCTGGTTTTGTTTTCTTAGAAAGTAGATTACCCTGTTAAGCTCTTCTGATATAAACTTTGCCTTTAGTGATGAATTTTATCCCATTTTCTATCCACTTCCACAGCCTCTATATTATGCTTTCCTCTAAAATATCTTAATTGAGGTGAAACAAATGTCTATTGTTGAACAGATCTGTTCTGCCTAATCTTTTTTAAATGCAGGTACTATATTTGTTACTAATCATTCCTATGGCCTGATGTTTGACTTGATAGATGTATGAATATTCTCAAGAGACCTGCAATTTCATGTGCCAGCTCCTTCTGGCACAAAGATGATATAATCATCCCAATTTGAGTGCATTAAGGCAAAGGCAGGCACATCCTCAGGGTGAATGAAAGTCCTTCAGCACTTTCCCACCACATTCCTGTCCTCCACATGCTTCCTTTGTCAGGTTACGTGATAAAGACAGACTTACTGCACTTAACCCTGGGTAGGCAGCAGTGCACAAGCTGTGGGGCATAGTTCTACAGGGGCTGAAACGGCATGTAAAGATGAAGCTCCCTGAACGTTTTATCCACTTCAAACATGGAAATTTCCATGTTCATGTTTCATTTCCATTCTCTACTTTGCCTTTGCTCACCCAGAATATTTCTGAGTTCTTAACAAAGACTCATGTAAAACATTTATCTTGCTTTGGACATAGAAATAGATTCCACTTATTTCCATTTCTTTTCAAATAACCCCTCCTCTTACCTTGTCTGTTTGGTTGGTTTTTTTCAATATCATTTTTGTAGTTAGTGACTTCTTGACAAATATTAGTATGTTTTGCGAATTTTAATTCATTATAAATTTGTGAGTTCCTATTTCATCTATATCTTTGACTTCAAAGGTTTAGGTGTTTCTTCTCTTCATTCCTTGTGGCCTATATTCAGTTTATCTGGCAAAACACTTTCACAGAAATATCATACAGCTGCTCAGTATTTGCTCCATAGAAGATTTCAGTCTGTGTGAAAAGTCCACAAAATGGCAGGTGACTTTGTGAAGCAAATTACCAACACTTCAAACAATTTGTTGGAAAGTTTCCTCTATATATTAACAATGTTGTGGGCTAGACTTGTTTTCTGGCCCTGGAAATGCAGAATTTCTGTAACTGATTAAATTCTTACATGTGTCTCACAAACTTGTAAGGATCCTGCCTTACAGTTATTAAGAATTGTATTTGTGAGAATAATGGCAAATATTTGAAATGGCTACCCAATGACAGCAAAGGGCAGCTGTCGTTCTTCAGGGAACTGCCACCAGTTCCGAATTCCCAACAAGTTTTGAAATCCTCAACTGATAATACAAATTTCTATTAGGATGTATGTGCAAGAGGCCCTGGCTATGCTACTTCTTGTCTCTAGTATGCACAGGCTTAACCTCCTGCAAATGAGAAGCGCACGTGTATACAGGGAGAGTAACATGTTCAAGAAATACATTTCTTTCATAAGTAACTGTTTGTTAAGGATTTTCAAAGCATCACTGTGAAATTTTGAAAACTCTATTTAGAAATGGATTAAGATTTCATTATTTAAGATACTTATTTATTTATCTAAAAGTTATTGTGGGTTGACATTGACCAGCAGCTGACCCCGCCTTTCTCTCACTGCCTTCTCCCACAGGACGTGGAGAAAACAGAAGGAAGAGAAGACTTGTGATTTGAGATAAAGGCAGTTTAATAGAGAAAGCAGAACCTGCAAGCATAAGCAAAGCAGAAAGATTAATTAATTCTCTACTTCTCATTGACAGGCAGTTGTCCAGCCACTCTCTGGGAAGTGATTGTCTGGGAAGACAAACATTATTTATGAACATACTCCCTTTCTCCTCCTTTTCCTGAGCTTTTATTGCTGAGTAGGACATCATATGTTATGGAATATCCTTTTGGTCAAACTGGATCAATTTTCCCAGCTATGTCTCCCTATGTCTCCAAATTCTTGTCCATCCTCAGCCTAGTCACTGTGGGGGCAAAGTGGGAAGAAAGCCTCGATGCTGAGCAAGAACTGTTCAGTAACAGTCAAAACACTGGTGTGTTATAAATGCTGTTTTAAATACAGATGCAAAGCACGGCACTACATGGGCTGCTAAGAAGGGAGTTATCTCCATCCCAGCCAGACCCAGTACAAAAGTGGAAAATACTAATTTTTATTAGGATGTCAAGTCCCTTCCAGCAAGAAAGGTTCAGATAAAATATTACCAGGGCATCCCATCAAATAAGAAAAAAAGTAGCTGTATATATAACTGAACACATATCTTTATCCTACTACAATATCCCTTAAGCTCATTTATAAGTTATATAAAAAGTGAGCAATGTTAGACTGCGTTTTGAACAATACCTAAAGACAGCGGCTAATTCCAATGAATGTAAAGAGTTATGGAATCCTTAGCTCTCTTTAGAAAATAACACAGCATATGTGATTCTGTAACAAAAAAATACAACAATATGTACCGCACAGAGTCTGCCACACCTGGTGATTCTTTCCAACATCTCCTATCCGTGGCATCAGTACAATAATACTACAGCTTATGGTATTCCACTGTTAAACTGTGAAGTTGCAAATAAGTGAACTTGCCTGTACCACTCATTGACTCAACAAATGACCTTGGCACATTAAATTTAGCTGGATTACCTGAAAGATTGCATGTTTACCTCAGGATGTTGCAATTATCTCATTAAGCTTGCAGAAAAAACTGTAGAAAGATGGGTTACGCAATTTAAGGAAAACTGTAACTTCAATTTCATCCTTTTCAATCCCATGGCCTTTTCTGATGTGGTTTTATTGATTCATCTGAGTGTTTCCATTGGGTTGTAGTGTTTCATTTACGAAAACTTCTTTTTTTTTTTACCAGTCTGCTCTGTACCAAAGAATGATTCTGTAGGAAAAGCATGACTGCAGAGTAAACTTAAAACTCAACAAACCCTCAAGATTTATTCCACATTGTTAATTAAAGAAAACCAGCCTTTTTTTAATCAAAATTCAAAAAGTTCTATGGCATTAATACAAATGTGTGTTTCCTTAAAATGTGAACTGCTGTAAGAAATTTAAACAAAAGAAACCTTACTAAAAAAAAATCTAGAATATTGTTTTAAAAAGGCCACAAATACCTCCCTTTCCCCTTTTCCCCTCTCTTATGCATGCAAGTGAACTTATCAGAGCAACAGCAAAAGGTCTACCTGATGTTTTATCATTCTCTACAGGGCTTTGATGAACATCAAAGTATAAAAGCCTTTACAAGATTTAGCTGAAAACATGAGTGATTAATAGCAATTATATTCAATGTGTAAAAAATTCAAGAAACACTAACAAAACAGAACCATTTTTTTCCTCAAATTGTTCTTTTTCCCCCATGTCCTGTTTTTTGCTGTTCACTGAAGAGATAAAATGATATGACAAGAGAAAGATAGGTAGATATTTATTCATATGGTGTGAAAATGCCCATTATAAGCATAATTTAAACAAGTTTTTAAACATTAGTTACATATTTGATAAAAAACCTGACATTAATCTCATATGGTGGCACAGTGATTTCTTTCCACAGCTGTCTAAAAGAAGTTGAAAGAACATTAATAATTTAAAAGCATGATACCTGAATTCTGTTATCACTATTCCTTTGTTTCCGTGTTACAATTGAACTAACTGGGAGCAAATTTGTGGAAATACTGAGTTAATATTGGACAACAACAATAGTGAAAAAGTGGTTGGACCGTTAGGTTCAAATAGCAGAGATCAACAGCTCAAAATGAGTAGCCGTTGCCTTGGGTGCAGGCCTATTGCCACTGGGGTGGATATTGTTTAATGACTTTGACAACAATCTGGAAGAAAGCAGAGTGGATGATCAGCAGACAGACAAGAGCCGTCGCTCTCCTGGCAGCAGCAAAGCATCGCAAAACTGGATGAAGGCTATGACATCTTCAGGCAGCTTTCATCATTTTCATGCTTTGCAAGATTTTCACCACAGCTCTACACCATTTGATTTGAAAGAGGAAGTCCAATTCTCCAACTACTCAAGCAAAGCCAACCTGCCTCTAAAAAATTATAAAAGTCAGGTATCTCAAAGAGATAATACTAAAAGGAAGTAACTAAATTTTATTTAAATTTTGAATGAGAGAAAATGATCTGAGATAAAAATATCTACACATGGTATTGCGTAGCACTTATTTTCACAGAGTTTATCAGTGTCTTAACTTTCCTAATCCCCAAGTTTTCAAATATTCATTGGGATACCCAACAGTTCAGATAATACAAGGTTTCACTGACACTGTTTCTTTTCAACAGCAAAGCTATATTCTTGCATTTAGCTGTTTCTGCAAACGGCATAATTTCTCTGTTTGAAATAATATATTACTAGTCCATTTTTCTACCAGACTAAACTTTTGTTTATGCCTTTTTCTGGTAGTTTCTGTATGCTGTTTTTATGACCTTCCATTGCTTAATGCAGTACAGAGATTTCAGTCCAGCTTGGGGATACTGGAACTGGTGTCCTTACACAGTGCAGAACAGTGATGTCAGAAATACTGATATCAAGAAAAGATGGTTTAAAATAGCATGCTGCTACATCTGTCTTAGCGTTTGCAAGCAAAACTGGGATAACATGCAGTTTTCACAAGCTAACTCAGAGAATGGCTCAAATGTATCTGCATGTAACTGCATTTTACTTTGCAAAGATGCTCTCATCCTTTACAGATTGGAAAAAAAAATTGGCTCTTGCGCTTAAATCTCATCTAAATCTGGTCAAGTTTTACGACCAAATTATAAAACTGTGGAAACAAACAATATATTAATGCAGTAGTTGTATACTTTATGAAAAAAGGAGTATGTGTCAATTAGACATGTTAAATATCCTTCCTGAAATTATTTTATCACTAAATCAAAAGTTCCCTTTCTCAGACTTTCATAAAGACTTCCCAAACCAATATTTTCAGTCGGCCAATCTCACAGGCATCCATTTAATTTTACTCCTCTAGTAAGTAATAAGTATTAATACACTCTTGATCTTTTCTAAGGTACATTATTTTATATTTCTCACTTCTTTGTGACCGGTTTATGCTTACTTGTTCTTGCAGCAATATTGTCTTTCTGCTTTTGCAGCATCTATGCACTCCATGGAGTGAGAGTGTTGAGAAAGTGCAGTAATCTTCCTATCCTCTCAAACTTATTTCACTCTTACAATTCAAGATAAAATCCGTTACGATTACAGTAGTAATGACAGATATTGCAGATATGTGTTTGAAAGATGACAGAATAGCCAGCTAAGAGGAAGAAGAATGTGCTGGGCTTTGGGAACGAGGGAAGCGACATCAACGGATTGCTCCCACACTTCATGACCTTTCCCCTCACCTCCCACTCACTTCTACGAAACCCTTCTTCTGTCTGCTTTTTTTGCCATTTTAATCTTCCCATTTCAAAGGGCATTTATGAAGTTTGAGAATATGAACTGACATTCAAACACCCTGCAAAAGAAATCAAACCCTAATCGAGCTTTCAGCAACAATCAACTACTGCAGATCAGGTCTTGTCTGTTTAGAATATGAGGTAAATTTTAGACATCAACCACATACAGGTAAGAAATGTAGGTGACGCTGGTTCAACATTGTCATTGTCATCCTCATTTTCATTGGCACAGACATGATAACAGTGTTATTTATGTACCATTTTCTTTTGGAAACACCTCCAGGCAATAGAGCAGAAGGTAGCAAATGCGTAATTCTAGTTCATCTGTAGAGAAAAGCTGTTTACATAACTTGCATTTCTGTGAAGTGAAGGTTAAATCTAGCGGTAGCTCAGGTTAGTCATGGGTAATTATGTTGTACATCTGCCCTCATGCATGTTTCTGCACTGCCATTTTTAATGTTTGCTTGTTTTCCAGTGACAGAGTAGGTATTTAAAAAACACAAGTTTCCAGAAAATTTAAAACTGGACAGCACAATTTAAGTCAGACATAGTGGCAAGTCCAGCACTTAGATTTGTTAATGGTTTCTTGATTTTCCACTATACTGAAGGGCCAAAGTTTCCTTAAGTAAATATTTTACTTAAAACCATCATTCCAAGTTATTGAAACAAAAGAGGTTTATTGGTTTTTTCATTTAAAAGTTTTGAAAATAATGGTAAGATGTTATAGACTCAACAGGAAATATTTGTAGAGTTATACATGACATGAAAGCATGACAATTTCAAGCTTTATCGGTGGGGAAAAAAGATGTAGTAACATCTAGATGTGAACAGTTGGAGAGTCCACACCAAGGAAACACCAGGCGGACCCAGACTCAGTGGGAGGGTTTTTCTGTTTGCATAGTGAGGAGCTTTGTGGCTTCAGTTATTATCATACATCTCTGCAATGTTCTTTAAAAATACCATTTCATTTTCAGAAATTCTGTTACTGGATAATTTAACCATCCTTTGTGAGTTCTCACCATTTTATCTTACACAGCTTTTCCTGATGTCAGCAGGTATACTCTCCTGACTACAAATTTCTTTTAATGATTAAAATTATTTACATTGTGCTTGACAGAAATAAATACATAAATATATACCTGAACAGAATTTTCTCATGTGCCCACAGAAAAAAATTGGTGACAGGAAGAAGAAGGAATAGGAAAGACAGCTTTCTAACTAGTGAAGCATGTAACCCTCTATTCTGACAGTAGTGGAATTTGAGCTGCATACAGAAAAAAAAAAAAAAAACAAACTCTAAAATGAGATTCAATCTATTTGGTTTACATTGGTAGAAAAGAAAATTACTGTAATCAATTGTGGGAAAAAGAAATTTTACCATTAATGTTTAACATTTCAGAGTTATTTTTTCCCATGCAGATTTGTATGTCAAAATGTTGGAAGTCCATCTACACATGTAAATATCTGTATTTGATTGTCTTCCCCCTTTTGTTTATTGTTACTCATAATACATCCCCCTTTCCCCTTAACTTCCTCAAAAGCATTCCCAGATATCAAAACCATGTAAAATGATCAGAGTTCATCCTATTGACAGTGTGTTTGTAACAAAAAGTCTTTTCAATATTTCTGTTTTGAGGCTCTATTTCTAAATAGCCTGAAGAAGTGATTCCCTGCATAAAAAGACAAGTCATGTTCAATAAAGAAAAAACTTTTTTCAAAAGGAAAAGCCAAGAAAACGAGTTACCTAAATAAGAGAGCAAGAGTGAGGGCAATTTAGATGTGTTTGTAATTGACAAACAGGGAAGATTTTTCTTTTGCCATCTTGTCAAGCTGTAATTGTGAATTAAGACGTTCAGCTCCATGAGGATAAAGGAATTTCAGTGAAGTGATGTCAACAGGAAAATTACAAACTTGACTTATATGAAGAATGACAGTTTTTTCCAGTACATGTGTACCTAATTTTCTTACTGAGAAAGCTTTAAAACATACTTGGATTAAATAGCTGAAGTAACTAACTAAAATCAGAGCATTGCACTTACAGAAAAGAATTGTGTGTACTGAGCCTCATAAACTCCCATAAATGGGAGGGCTCCTGCAATTACAATCCTTTTTGAGCACATAAACTTAAATCCAAAAGTGTAATTTTTAATATTGCATTGGGTCTAATAATTTCATCACAGAAAAGAGTTTTTGAAGCAATTAATTTATAAGTAGTCATTACCAGTTTCTCAATATACATTGAAAGGTTTGTTTTTCAGTATTGTATTATTCCTACATATTAATTCAAAAAGTTTATGTTATTTAAATATCAGTATCTGTACACCTGAATAGCTGCTTTCGTAGCATAGAACTCTAGTAAAAATTATTGGAACTCAGAAAATTCCTGTATTTTAAACTATCTTTGCCAGTTTAAGTAAATTCAAGAGAAAACACATTTAACTTTTTGTCTTCCTGTACAGCAACATCCTTGTCAGTTGTTCAAATACCAGTAAGGGTTCATAAACAGCAAATGAACATTAGTATAAAAAAAAAAAAGTAGTGAATTTTCATTGATTTTTTTATTTTTAGACTACTGGTACAGAAATTAATCTTTCATGTGTAATTTAGGATGGAATATGGAATAGTGTTTATTCTAATTTTATTTTCCAATTTCCTACTGACTTGTAATGTGATTCTCCATCTATTAGTATCTTATTCAACAAACTGTTTATTTTCTGTTACTTCTCAGTTTCAGTTTTAGATACACTAGCTTAAATAGTGCTGTCACTCTCTCAGGTTAGGAGTTAACAACATCTATGTACCACAGATTCTTCCCCTTTTCTCATATTCTAAGGATGTTCAGAATATTTCTTTTCTGCTACTGTTAAAAAACAAATAAGAGAAACTGATTAAATGACTACGTTTATAAGGCAAATGGTAGATTTATCTGTAGGTTAAATGATATTGACTGCAAAAGGGGAATAAAATAAGAGTAATTTAATCTATGTTTTAACCCCTTTTACTAATAGTAATCTTAAATACACTTTGGTAGAACAGAAAAGATATTGAAATATGTATTACTTCTTCAGTCTAAGTATCCCATTAAATATGTCTTATTTATCTTAAGTGTACTTTACCAAATTTTTCGGGCAGAAGAAACAATTTAAACATACCTGTATGGCAGTTCACAATAGCTTTCCATAAAGCTAAGAAAATAACCCTTTTTTAAAATTATTTTACTCTCTGGGTAAAAGATAAGGGGCTAAATTTTGTGTTGCAAAACTGTGATATGAGTAAGAAACAAAATCCCTTAAAAATGAGAAAAAGTAAGGAGGATCTCTGTGGCTAAAATAAGATACAAACAGCTGCGAAAGATTCACAGATACCTTAAGCAAAAGAGCCCCAAACCAAATAACAGGGGTTTTTTCTTGTTTGACAAAATGAAAGAAAACAAAAAAAATCCCTTTCTTCATTTCATAAAACAGTAGTAGTATGTGGAGAAAAAAAAAAAAAGCAAAACCAAACCCACCAAACCTAAACAAAAAACAAAGTGACAGCAAAGAACAGTTATCAACGAGTTAACAAGGTGCCAATCTGAGCTAACATGAAGTTTCAGGAAAATAAAAAGGTAACAGCATTGCATCAGCTTATCCCAGCTGTAGTATCAACATGATTGAAGACAGGAATATGATGGATATGCATATCCAATAGAATATAAGCAAGAATTAAACCTCAGTACTGCCTGAAGGTCAAGGGGAAAATGTTTGTGTTTTTGTTCTCGTTGAATTGAAAAGGGATATAATAAAATCACTTCCAGTGCCTCTTCTGCTTTACCACCCACTCCCCATCACCCAGCACTCCAGACTGGCACGTTACTGCTTCTCTAAAGGCATAACATATCCAAACACATCCTAACAACACATCTCAACAACCAGAGGTAAAAATGTATTTCAAAGGAGCTATGCAAATATTACAGGCAAAAACTTCTCTCCTTGAAGACATGAATATAACAGTATTTGTGGACTATGTTAATAGCTATCTCCCTCGATACATACCTACTGTCAGAAAGCATTGTTTGAACTAGCCCTATGTGTTTGGTTATGTAAAATGACATACGTCTGAATCCAGAAGGCTGTACAGCAAACAATGCCCTGTCATCTGATATGACATATGTATGCACCCATGCTATGGAGCCGATGCATTAAAAAGGGCTTTTCTGGCTTAACAGATGAGCTCTCTGTTTATATGATACCTTTAAAAAAATATTTTCTGCTTCTTTAAACTTGCTTGTAATAGGGAAACAACAAGATAATGAGAGTGGAAATAAGGTCTTTCTTACTGTTGCATTTTTCCTGCATTCTGTGGTTTTGTCTATCAGCATAAGAAAATGTGATACTTAACAAATTTGAATCTAATTCAACAAGTCTGTAATTATGGTTTCCTATGAGATGCCATTTATATGATACTCTGCCATTTTCTGAAGTGATGCAGTTAAAAAGTTAAGTATCTTGCAAAAACTTCTGATAACACAAGAGATGTTTGAGCTAATCTGATTCAATTCTATCACTTCCATGGAAATATATAGTAGGATAACTAAAATGTTATTAAAGCATTGCAGAGAATATTTATTTGGTGAGCAATGACCTAAAGAAAAGTGAAGGTTCTGGATTTAGAGACATATACTTTCTTCCATTTCTCTTCAAAATAAACAGTAATACGAACAAGTGTATTTCTTAGCAATGAACAACATAAATTCAAAGTAACAAAATCATGGGGAAACACTTGCAGTGCTTATTAGGAACTTCAAACCCCAACAAGCGTGTACAACTTCCAGCTGTAAAGTAGTTGACACAGCTATAAACCAATTTTCTTAATCTACTAATTAGTTATTCTGAAAAGAACCGAAAAGCATCTGCCAGAATGCCACCTCCGTAGGATCATTTTACTAAATTTATCAAGGATTCACAGTTTCTGCTGTGGCTGGACAGGGAGTGTTCTATCCCTCCCACTGGCCATCCTTGCAAATCCTTGCAGTCTATGGGATCTTCCTCAAGTACAGCTCTGTTAGTCAAGGAAGTCTATGTTGTACTCGCCAGACACATTTTGGACACACAATGTGGAAGTGGATGAGCTGTCTGTGATGTCATAGAGACATCAAGGTCATGTCAAAATTCATTGTTGTAAAATGTCTATTTTTTTTAAGGAATCATGAAATTAATTTCTCAAGACTGCCTTATAAATATTAAAATTCATCTTGGGGAAATGGGTAAAGTAGTATAGAAAGAACACATGGAAAAAGAAGAAAAGAAGAATGCAGCAAAGAAAGGGAGGAGAAGTAACAAAATGACTGTAAAATTAATGTTGTTTGGGCTCAAATTTCAATTTCTTTTCTACAGTTTTTGCTAGTTATTTTTTTCATGCTCAGACTTAGAAAGTGCAAGTGGCCACTTTTTTGAAAGCCAGGTTTCGACAGCTGTAGAAAGTTGAACATGCTAAAATTAAGATGTTCATTGTCCCATATATGGGGCATTATGAATAGCTAGGTCCTTTTCCAGAATAAATTCATTGATTTAAATCAGATTATTCGACACTGTAAATTGTATCAGTTGGTTAATTATTTCACTGGTATAAGTGTGTTCTTTAACTCTGTTTGAGTGTATCCAGCTCAAAGAAGTCCAGCTCCAGCATCTTACTGCATCTTATTGCAATAAGGGACACTGACAACTGGGACTGTTCAGGCCCAAAAAAGAGAGGGCTTGTGAGGATCTTATTGATGTCTGTAAATATCTGATGCGAAGGGGTGAAGCGTGACAGGACAGTGACAGCTCAGTGACAGGACAAGAGGCAACAGTCACCAACTGAAGAACATGAAATTCCATCTGAACACTAAAAAACACTAATTTACTTTAACGATGGTCAAACAGTGGCACAGGTTGCTCAGAGAGGTTGTCGAGTCTTCATCCTTGGAGATATCTAAAACCCAGCTGAACACAGTCCTTGACAATCTGCTGTAGCTGGGCCTGCTCAAGTAGGAAAATGTTGGACTAGAAGACCTCAAGAGGTCCCTTTCAAGCTAAACAATTCTGTGATTCTATAGAATAGTTTAGGGGAAGTCATTAATAAAAATAATCATGACTATTCTGTTTATGTGTGCCATAGCAGGAATTTTCCAGTCTCTGATATTCTAACTTGGTGGTGTATCATTCTAGCAGAAATTAGAACTGTGGAAAATATGCTACTCTCTCTGGGAAACTTAGCAGCTGAAACCCAGCTGCAGCACTATCGTGTGGGAAATTATCTCTAACTAGCCTCTGTTTGATTAACTCTAACCAAAACAGTAACCACATGTCAGCTAACCCCTTTTATCCAACCACAGTGCCTTAAGAGATGTGTGCTGTCTGTGTAACAGAGACACTATCCAATCACCATGTAGCTAGTCGGGTGGACAAGAGTCTATAAATTGAGATGTATTGTAAACAATAAACGAGCACAATTCCTAACCATATTGGTGTCCATGTTGTGACTCGGACTCTGTCCATAAAAGGGACCCTGCAACACTAACTCTATTGTAGTAGAAAAGGAGGAAAAGGAGGAGATGAAGGGGGGAAAAAAGATAAAAAAGGAAGGGGGGAAGGAAAACTAGGAGAAAATATAGGAGAGGAGGGAAAAAAACAGAAAAAGAAGAAACCATGAAGAAACTCCTAGCAAGAGGCATTGAATTGTAGTATTGGATGCTTAAACCAGAGATGTGAGACTAATAAGAAGCAGGGTGGAAACTGAGGATTTTAGAAAACTGACAAACTTTTTAACACTTAGTCCCAGAATAGACTGAGACTCTAATGCTTCTAACCCCTGCAGAGAGATAAACCTCATTCTTATTATTAGCAGTAATTTGTTCTCTGCATGGAGAAAGGAAGCCAAGAAAAACAAACAGGGAGAGAGAATAAGAGGGATACCGGAAGCAGGTATCATCACTGACATTATCTACATTCTCTTTCGCTATTTGTCAGCATCATTAATTCATAATTTAAGAGTAAAAATTTTAAAAAGCATATTAAAGAATAATAATAATTTCTGTGATGTATCACTGTCTGCCTTCAGATTAAATATGAGAACAAAAACATACAACATAGAATAAAGCTGATCAGAAGCTATAGGTCATCATTAAAGATGAGACACTGTCTGTTTTCTTACTGATATGCTGTGGAACAAATTCTGCCTTCTTACCAGCACATTTCTGCTTGGATGGCAGGACACAGATTTCATAGATCCTGAAGCTCATTTGTTTGGTTAATGAGACATGAAGATAATACTTTACATCTAATTTTTCCCCTTCCCCTCTTGTTTTATCTGATTTTATCACTAGATTTGAAATGAAAAGATTTATTATGTAGAGTATATAATATAAAGCTCTTCTTAAAACCTTCTTGCAGCTGAAAAGCTGTACTGGTTGTCAAAACATATGTTAAGTGAACCATGAGCTTCAAGAAGCCATACTACTAGTCTCTTGCTATGAAAGGTTACACAACAGTAGGGGAAATAATATGAATGCCTGAGTCAGTAAATAACTTCATAACTTTTGACTAAAGTATGTTGTCCAAGGACATTTTATTTATGTATAATCTAAATTTTGAATAGTAGCATATATTCAAGGTTAACTACAGACACCTGTATGTCATGATCAAATAAGCCATGAGGCATATCGAGTATAAATTTGCTGAATACTTCATTTGTAATCTCCTGATAACTACAAGTTAAATGAAAATATAAAATGGTACATAGAAATCAATTTACATTAATATATTCACAGTAGCATTCTTTCCTTTGTTTTTGTCAGGTTGGACTTTGTTCTTTGCCATTAAAGAGAGAAGCACAAACTATTAAGTTGAAGGCTGAGGTACATTCAATGAAGGGCAAAGCTCCAGTGTATTGTGAACAACATCTCAGTAAACAAAACTCTTGATGAAAGAATTCTAGAAGTCACAGGCTAGAATATGAAAAAATAGTTTCATCTACAGAGTGGGTATTTCAACACAGCTTAAAATCTTATTTGAACTATATAGGTTGCTACTGTTCATGAGATTGTATTTTAAAAACTAAAAATTATAAAAAGAGAATGCAAAAAAGTTGATTTTTAGGAAATATGTTTAAGAAACTGTCCTTTCTAAAATGCTTTTGAAGACATTTCTGTAACATTTCTTCTGATCCCTCAAATGCAAAATGAAGTAATAAAAAAAAAAGTTAATTTGCTGCTCATCAAAAAATTCAACTGAGATATATTCCCATATGTAGGAGTTGAATGTCAGAAGACTGCTGTATAGATATATTAATTAGAGGAAACTAATCTCAATAGTCCAACAGATATAATACTGAAAGTTCTTACCTAGTGAGAACTCAAGTAGAAATTTCCTAAATCATAGCATATCCTATGTTACATTAGAGTTTTACTTTAAAGGTTACATCCTAGCTAGAAAATATATAATTACTCCATCTGCCAACCTACAGCATTGCATTACTGTCAAAAGTACCATATGTGGAAAAGTCAGACTGTTGGCCTGTTTATCTAAAATATATATTCTGTAGAACCTGTGAAATCAAATGGTAACAACTCTTAACAGATCTCAAAATACATCGAGAACGTTTGGGTTTTTTTCCTTTTCCCTTTTAAATAGTGTAGGTGATAAGGATTAGTTAGAATGAGCTCATCAACTTTATTATTGTATCCCAGAGAGAATAGAAAGTGGTAAGTGATCTATATCTGAAAGTGTAATGAATTTAGACTTTACATCTAGCTTTGCTGCAAGTCAAGTTACTAGAACAAAATGGTATTTGTTAAAAAGGAGTTCTGCTTCCAGTCTTTACTCTTGGGGAGAAAAAAAAAAAGAACACCGCAGATTTGATAAAGTTTCCAGATCTTCTATCTAAGTAACTGCATTACTGTGATTATGGCGACTCTCCTCAAATACAACCATTACACAAACATGATGTCATTTATTGACAGCCTGTAATGCTGCATTATAAGTTCTAATTCAATAAAGCTATTCACTCTACACAAATATTATCTTCCTTTAAAAGAAGGCTTATAACCTAAGGCAGCAAGTTAATACATATTTGCCGTGCTAATAAATTTACAAGCCATTTCTACTACTTTGTTCGTGCACGAGAGAGTCATCTGAATACTAACTTTGTTTAGAATGACATTATGAAAAATGCTCAGCTGGAATCAAAGCACTTTTGAAAGACATTGAAAATAGAATCAACTCTAAACTTCCACAGGACTGTCTCCAAAGCAGGCAAAAAAGAGTATGCAAGTGTTCAAAGCTCCCTTTCTTTCTTCTGTAAAATCATTCCTTTCATTCTTTATGAGCTGGTGCGGTAGTTATGAATCAAAAGCTGATGTATCAGCATGAATAGAAGCCCACCACTCCCCTGTAATTCCTAGGCTCCATCCCAAATCGGCCATCTGCAGTCCATTCTAGTAGATTATCCCCTGGGTCCTCTAAGAAACCAAAGTAAGGGCAGCCAATTTCGTGCTCGGTGTTCATTTTTGGGTGGAGTTTTTCTGGTGGATACCTATTGCATGCCTGTTGCTCTTGCTAAATGATTTCAGCTAGGAATGTATGACAGTACTAGATGTTGCTAAATCAAGAAATGCATGAAACAAAGGAACATGATTTGCTTGATTTGTTACCATTTTTTGTGTCTATTGTCAAAGCACTGTTGTGTAGCAAGAGAAGAAATGCTGCATTGCAGACTGACTTAAGTATTTGTGAGAAATTTTTATAGATTGACATCTCATAATTTTACATAAAACCTCTCTATACAAATGCACACACGCACTAACATACACAGGATCAGTCTCTTTGAGAGTATAAGGAAAATTTTTCCACTCTCTAGTTCTTAGACAGTATCCCCCCACTTCTGCTTCTTCATGCATCTGTCCATTTTCTCTGTAGGATAGATCTGCTCCTTCAATAGGTTTTAGAGCTGAGGGTGATTTCAGTTGCATGCTTATGAAAAATAAGCAAACATTTTCAGAACACTCATAGTGTTAATGGTGCTGATGGTTTATTTTCTGTTCCAGATAGTATCGACCAAAGGGCAGGAAGACTGATTTTCTTATTTTTTTCTTCCCCCAAGCATATTTGAGAATCATGAGTTATTGTCACTTGTAGTCTAGGAGCAATAAAGCTCAAACACATGAAATGAAATAGGCCCATCCCCTCACCTATTTTGTGTACAGCTCCATAATTCCTCACCAGTGTAGCCAATACAAATGTATTTTTCAATGTGCATCTAATAATAACTTCCTATAGAACATGTGGGATTTAGAGCAAAGATTTTATTCTGAATTCAGAATAAATTCAGAGAAAATAAGCAGGAACCTCTGAGTAATACTTTTGAAGTGACACAATGTCACTGTAGAAATAGGAAAAAATCATCAACTATTCAAACATTTTGCTTTACAAATCAGACGAAAATAAACAGTGAAATAAACAGAGACAGCCATATTGCTATGAAGACCACAATTTCCCCAAAGTAATACAAAACTCCGTCACTTACAGAGAAAATTTAAAAAGAGGGCTATGGAAGACATCAAAACAGTCTTTTCCTGACTTTCTCCCCATTTCCTGATTCCCACTGGGTAATACATTACCACCTTCTTTGCTCATTTTTTCTCTCAAGTGAAAATACCTTGTGCCTTTCCCTTTTCCTACACCATTTACGTTCCTTTGGGTTGTGAATTTTTGCATTCTCTGACATCTCTTTCCTTCTGATCTAGATTTTGATAAAATATCCAGATGATAAAAATAAAGACAACTACATATAGGAAAAGTTGGGGCATCTGATGAAGAAACAACTACTGTTGCTCACCCCACAGTTTTATAAGACCTCTTCTTATATGATGAACATAAGCAGAATGTTAAAGATTCATAAAATGCAATGTTAAAAACTCTCGAAAAGCAGATAAAATGAAACCTTTCTCCATCATGCTAACAGGAGGCTTATGAAATCAGGATCTGAAACAGTGCAGTGGCAGGAACCAGTACAAACTTGTTGTTCAGCTTGAACAGCCGGGATGACCCAGGGTGCTAGCCAGAATTTACACATGGTTCATCTGTCTGGCTAAGCTCGTATCCTTCCTGACTGGTTCTGTTTGTTTCTCCAGAATAAAGCTTTCTTACTGTCAAACCTCATAAGTCTCTCAGCAGCTAAATTTTCTGTGAGTGTCAATTCCCTCCTCCTTCTGCTATGTGCATTTTCAGGCAAATTCTTCTAGGCAAGAGAGAAGGAATTAGAACTTTATTAACCAGTTTTGGCATTGCTACCTTTTTTGGCTGATGGGAGTGTCTGAGAATGCAGCTGGGAGATTTTGATTTGATTGATTGTTTTACAAGAACAATGTACAAGGAGGAACAGGCTGAACATATTGCTCTTTTCCCCATCTTCTCACCCTTGCCATGAAAAAAGGATAAGAAACAAGACAATCAGGCCCACAGCCACTGGGCTGTTTCCAACCTACAGGAGTTGTTCCCCTCTCTCCTTGAAAACGTGTGGAAATGCTACCTGTGCTTTTGGTTGTCCCCTACCTACACTTCACACCTTATCCAGAAAGATCAATAATTAAACTTCTCCTCTTTCTTTGCTCTTCAGAAAAAAGGGAGGGAAGGAGCAGTTCTCAGCAGTAAAACAGAGATCGGCTTTAAATTTCTGCAGAACAGTTAGTGAGAAAAATAGATGCCTACTGTAGAGCAAGAGTGTAATTTCATGTTTCTAACTATACCATACACATGGCCCTGTCTTAATTGTGAAAAGACCTGGCACCAGGACCCCTCCTCTCCTGAAACCAAAGCACAGATACTACCCTCCTTCCTCAGACCAATCCAGAAGTCCTGGCAGAGTTAGAAACAATTTATGCTTCCAAACAGCCTGAGGAAGGACAAGTCTCACACTTTCCTTGTCAGACAGATTTACTTTCTTACCATAATGGCAGGGTAATTCAAATGCATTTTGAGTCATTAACACAAGACATGAGCATCCAGAAGGACAAAGGTATTACCTTTATTGTCCAGTGACAGCAGGCTGCAATACAAACTTGCAGGGGAAATGTTGCCATTCAGAAAGGGACTTTTCAGTTTTCTAACCTAAAGTTTCTCCTCATTCTGCTGCTAAACACAAGGCAATATTGCTTTCTGAAATAAAGTAAACCTAACTAACTGAAAGAAGACCTGTTTTGAAGAACAGATTTCAAGACTATCTTCTTTCAGAATGCATAGTTTCAAAGCTCTATGGCATGAAAAATATTTCTTCTGTACTTTCAAATAAAAATATTTTTCCTAAAAAATCTTTCAATAAAAGTTTACTTTTTAAAAAACAGTATTAATTTAAGACTAAAATAAGGCTAAAGAAGCTTAATACTAACCAAGTAAAAAGGACGACAAGATCAGCAGCAGTCAAGTGTAAAATGGCTACTTTAACCTTGTGCTTATTTCCCTAACTTTAATTTTAATGAATTTCTTTCCTCTCCTCCTTCCCTCTGAAGAAAAAATATCATACTGGCAATTGGAAACTTCTAATGAAGTCTTGATGATATAAATACTCACTGACCTTTCTTCAGAAGATGTAAATATATAAAGGGATTAGTTTAATATACGTGATTTACCATATCATCTAGTATTCCCTCCCACCAAGACTTTATTTGACAATATCATGTCATGTTGAAGCCAAAAACATCCACAAGTTAGGAAATGCTAGAATATGGATAGTCTGCAAAGCAGTAATTTAATCCCACTGTGGGTATCATTATGATAATTCTTTAGATTTGTGATTACGCAGTACTTTATTCCATATTATCATACATCGTTCCTGCGGAGCAAGAGCTGTGCTTGGTGAATGAACAGCTAGTGACATTCAGTTCCATTTTCATGTGCAGGATCAGCTACTTCACATTATTTAACTCCTGCTCTGAAGACAGAATTATTAGCTTCTTCATGAACTTTTCTTCAAGGATCATCAATATAATAGAACTGCAATTAATAAATTTAAATTTGTAAATTGTAAATTTAAAATTGTAAATTGTTAATTATGAGTGGTGTATTAGGGTGCTTATACAGACAGGAAACAGAGAATGTAAAATCAAAGAATTTACTATATTCACTTAGCCCATATAAGAGATACAGGACCTAACTTTGCAGATAGCTTTGCCTTTCGTAGCTTCATGTATTTAAAATGCATTAATTTCTGTTACAGTTACCAATTACTCCAAACTGAGCAGCCAGCAAATGAGAAATACAGAACTAGTAACTGCCTTAGTGCTACTGAACATCAACACAGACTCTTTGGCAGTGGTGTAGACAGAACTCCAGACCTCTGGAGCAGTAATGAACTGCCTTAACTATGCAGTCTTCTTCCTAGCCATGCTTGCCTCTGTGAAGGGCACCCACCCGAGCCCCCTCTGAACTCTGAAATAAGCAGGAGCTAAGAGAGCGTGCCACTCAGGATTGCAGAGCTTCCAGACGAGCCCAGGGAAAAGCAGCTTCCCAGTATCGCTGCCTGGGAATGGGAGCTAGGGCTGATGGGCAGCCAAAATCTACTTACACCTCAGGATACTTGCCATTAGAGATGGCAAAGCTGCTCCTAAAATAGTGGAAGGAATCTGAATTTCTTCCAAAATTCTACTCAGCTGCTTTTTCTCTTGTGGAAACTAGTTTAGCCACCATGATCGCAATATTGCTTGTGAATGCTGTGTACCCGGTAAGCTTGTGCAAGTTTTCGAATAAAGGAAATCCCAGCACAAGCAATGTCAAAACCCAAAAGGAAGTTATTAGGTAAAAAGCCAGTATAAAACCAAGCAGGAAGAAAGGGTGAAATGCCCAACGGCTTGGAATAGTCCTTTCATCAGTTTTGATGACGCTTCTTTGAAGGTGGAATAAAGACTAAGCTTGACAACAAATTTAGATTAAAGTAATTCACACAGAAAATAGATCTTCAGAATATCTGAGTTGCAGTGATTGAATTACAATACAATTTATTTAAAATGGAAATTCAATTTTCTGAACCCTTCCCTTTAAATTTCATTGTAATAGAAGATTTTATTAAACAAAAAATGTGTCAATTATTACTTCTAATCTGAACCAAAACAATGTTTCCTTAAATTGAAACTGAACTGGAACAATAGTTTTGAAGTATATATTAAAACTTGGCAGCAGCAAAAGATTAGATTATTTTCTCATTACTCATTCAGAATATAGGTTTAACTAAAATATTTGCTCTATTAGGGATGTATTTAGCACATAGATCATTTGCAAGTGCTAAGGACTTCAGGACAGCCACAAAGAGCAGACTTCTCCTTTCTTCTTTTGCGATCTTTACTTGACAACATGAATCAGCACATACAGTGCACACTCATGGTTCAGCATCATGACTGATGTATGCTGCTCCGCTGCTTGGGGCGTGGACCAGTTTGGAATGGCAAATTCTGTATCTGCCTGATCCCAGCACTAGCTAAACAGCTACACTGCTCAGCAGATGCAGAAAGGAGAGGGATGCCCATGTCTTTCAGGTTTGTATCTCCACAGTAAGCTATCTGTCACTGCAGTGGGATCTTCCTCCCACACGTTTACGTTCCTGTATATATGTATAGGTATTGCTACATCTCTATGTTACGTGCAGAATTAGTAGAAGGGGAATGGAAAATAATTTCTCATTAGTCCCAAAAGTTCAGCTGCACTGAGGACAATCTTATTGCCAGGGAAGAACAGCACTCCAGCCTCTTTCTGCCTTGTTATCTGCATGTGACAGTGCCAGGGTATTTAGACAGAAATTGCAAAGACATGCTAGAAATGCAAATGATGTGTAAGCTCTCACACGGCAACAAAAATGGGAGATTAAATCCTTTCTCCAGCTGCCCCATACTGTCAGATGACCCTTCCCAGTATTATTTGAAATTTGTTAAAAAATGGTTCTGGCTGAAACAAATCAGCTTGATCTGTAACAGAGATTAAAATATGTTGATATGGTTCTCTGATTTACACAGAACATTATTATGGTCATTTCTCTTTCAGTAGGAATTATCAATGTAAAATTAATAAAAAGGTATTCTGTACTGTACTCAAAGTAGGGCACATTTTCTCCACTGAAAGTTAAAGGAAAGTTAAACACTAAAAACAAACAAAAAGCAGACTATTATACACTTCAGAGAGAATGCTTGAAGTAATTGCATTTCAGTGTATTTCAGTAACATGCCCAGTAGTAAGTTTGCAACAAGAGGAATCAAAAAGTCTCCTGGACAGGTACAGTTTTGCCATTCCTGTGATGTTTCCATTCCTGTGATGTTTCTGTTTTACTGCTTTAGTGACTGATAGCGGATGGTGCACTCAAAGACTAACATCTTTATTCATAAGTTGATATGAGAGGAAAAGATAGACAGTGACAGGTAAATGACTTCTTATTACAGCTCCTGAAGTGTACACAGCACGGTCCTAGTTCCTGATCTGACGACATGAAATTGACCTCCATCTAGTTTCTCCGACTCACCTTTTCAATCATATTTTTTCAAAACGGTGCAAGAGAATTTAGTGTTACTAAGGCAAAAGTGAAAGTCAATGAAATAATTTCTCCTTTGCACTGTGAAATGAATAATGCAAGACATTCAGGATCTTATTCTGAAGGTACAAATATTTACCACAGTCCCATCAGATAAAATATTTTCGATACAATGCACAATGTACAAGTACAATGTACAAGTTAGTAAGAACGGGATATAGCATATTTCTGTAGTTGTGCTGAACTGTTTGGCAAAAAGTCAAGAAGAAGTACATGGCATTATCTTTCAGAATAATAGTTGTTTTCATAAGTAGTAAACTATGGGGTTTTGGTTGTGGGAATTTTTATTTTATTTTTTAAGGAATTTATAGGAAAATCTCATTTAGGTCTTTGACATTATTCTGCATATTTGTAAAATAGGAGGAGAAATTTTAAAATCTATTAAAATCCATTAAACAGTACTGAATGTCAGATGAACATTTTGAAGTGCTTGAAAAATCCCTTGATTTAGAGATGGGAATTTCAATATTGCAAATGAAGTAGAAACATAACCTTTCATTAATGTATTTTTAAAACTCCACACAGGTCTCTAATCCTTATGAAACAAGCTATTGAGGTTCTCCGAACTTACAGAAAACTGGTCCAAAATGCCTGTACAAAGTCAGCTGTCATCAAATCATGTGCAATATCTTACATCTGGCTACAGGCAAAAGGGAGGAGAACATACAGTTGAACCTAAGAATGTATTGTTAATCCAAGTAAAATTTTAAGTCTAATAGACCAAAATAGTTAATTAACACAGAGAAGCCATGCTAATAAAACAGTTAAAATTGTGATTAAAAAAAATCCTCACTGTCCTACTGTTGCCCCTATTCCCTGGTGTTAATGTTCACCCCTTGGGTGCCCCTCAAGGTGTTCATGTGGACAGTTTCATTTTTGCCTCAGAAAGAGTATTACAAACTTTCAACATCCTCAGAGCTTCAATGACTGGAGTCTGATACTCATGGTGGGGGGATGGGCGTCCTTTCCTCCTCAGTTTTGGGTCCATTTAGGTTCATTTTTGTACCTTTCCTCAGCACAGCCCACCTGACTAACAGTATCTCACAACCCTATTGCATCCTGAGGAGGTGAGAGCCACTCACCCCAGGCAGCCAGGTCAGCCAGTGTCATCTGGACAAGGGCAGCTTCATAGGGTCCAGACCTCACTCCCCCAGGGCACTGTGGAGCTGGTGGGCTTCTTTTGACAGTGGCAAAAATCACATTTAATGGGATATATATCTAGGACAAGAATGAGGGAATTCCAGATTAATTTGGTCAAAGTTTCAAAAGAAATAAATAAACAAACAAAAATGTAGATTGTTCTTCAGAGGACACAATTTCTGGGAGACATCGTGGATACCAACAATTAATAAAGGTTCTAAAAGTGATTAGCTCCATAATTCAAATTCATGAGAATAAGAGCAAACTGCTTAGTCTAGAAATAAAAGACACCATTTGGAAATCAGAAATTCAATGAGCTATAAATTAATGGAAGCTGGGACAGCATCTGTGGATTTGTACTCTGTGCTGCTGTTCGCTTACTCTTAACTAAGCATCTGCTGCAGACAGCATCTGTCAGAGACAAGGTAGTTGGCTTGGAAGAACATGGATCTGACCCATAACACTCTGTTCAATCTTACAATATAGAGGGATAAGAATTTAACATGTTCTGTGATAAAACTGCCAGTATCATAATCAGCATTATAAAATAATTGGAAATGCCCTCAAAATAGAGTTCTTATAGGCAGTCTTCATAGTCTTTGTCTTTGCATGCCTGGATTTACAGAATTATGTAAAAGCAACGTATTTTTTTCCCAGACTGTGAGTGTCCAGGCTAATACAGTGGTCAAGTAACTAATGAGACAAAACTAGTAGGAACAATATGATACTAGACTATGTGGTCTATAGTAAGTTTAACAGAACAGAAGTCTGTGTAAAATGAATTACTCGTCCTACTTACCTCAGCTTTGCACATTAAATTTCCATTAACAAATGAAGAAGAATAATGAAGTTCAACTACTTTAAATGTTGGGGACAACAAGCAAAGCCTTTGCTCAATTTACACCACTGAAATCAGTAGTATTACATTGCTGAGAAATCACCACAAGAAGAACTAGAGTTGGGATGAATATTTTAATGTTACTCTGAGTCTCAAAAAAGGAATTTATGTTAGATTAACTCTATTACTATTACAGAATATGCAGCTTGTGTGTGTATTAATTAATCTATAATATTTCGGATTTATGAAGACTTCTACTTGTCCTAGACATGCAAAGAGAAAGACAAAACGATTGTGGTTTAATTAGGTTTCAGTGTATTAACTGATCTGAGAGCTATCTGGTAATTCTGCCAATAACTCATACAGTGCAGGACATGGTTCATTTTTGTTTCTGTCTGACCAAGAGGTTGTCATGGTTTGCAGTTTTCTACTTGCCCACGTAGACAACCAGTCAAGTCTCCTTTTCATGTGAAGGCCTCTTACCACAAGGCTCTTCCAGATGGCTAGTCTTTTACCCAAGAGTCCAATGAATTTTGTTGTAAGCAGTTTCCCTAATAACATGGGCAAGCAATATATTCTCTTCCTAAAAAACCCCACATCCTTAGCCCTTGGAAAATTCAGGTTACAGTTGTATTACTTCAGCAAAAACTGACTTTGCCTTTACCCTGAAATTCATGTACCTTTTAGGTTGTCAACCCCCCAAAAACTTAACTGCTTCCCTTCTTACCATTTGCTGCAGCATTTCAGACCACCTTATTCTGGGAGAATTATTTCTATCTCCCTTGAATCCTTTTGTTGTATAATGATTACCGGTATATGTTATCTGGTGTTGCCAAAGCTGGCCTGTGGCATGCACGAAATGGCTACATACTGAGCAAGATAAAATTAATATTTGCTATCTTGCAGCCAGACAGAAGAAGGTTGTAATGAGGTGGGGGTCAGTCTCTTCTCCCAACAAGTGATAGGATGAGAGGAAATCACCTCAAATTGCATCAGGGGAGGTTTAGGCTGGATATTTGGAAAATTTTTACTGAAAGGGTCATTAAGCATTGAACAGGCTGCCCAGGGAGGTGGCGGAGTCTCCATCCCTGGAGATATTTAAAAGACATAGATGTGGTGCTGAGTGACATGGTGTAATGGTGGACTTGGATGTGTTAGGTTTACAGTGAGACTCAGTGATCTTAAAGGTCTTTTCCAACCTAAATGTTTCTCTGATTCTGTGATTTTCTTCTGGGGATGGGACTGGCACAACAATGATGAAAGAGGAATGAGGGCAAAAAAAGGAATCCCATTTCAGTTCTGGTTTCCCTTATCATCAAACTCTCAAGCCTGATCATCTTGGCCTTGGCCATGAAGGATCACGGCCATCAGTTCTAACTATACTTCCTATGTTCCATGGTATTTTATCCTGATGGATAATTTAAGGTACATTTGTAAAGACCAACTCTTTTGTAAATATAGTGATACTGATTGATAGCTATTAAGAACTGAACACTGACAACGTGCATCCAGTCCAGTAAAGAGTTGCTTCAAAGTTTGAAACTGTCCTGATTCATTAGACCTTAAACATTCACATCACAGTGATGTCTAATTTCCTAACTGGTATGTAGATGGGTATATTCAGATACAAGAGTGGTCAAACATAACTGTGCAGTGTAGTTATGTTGGAGGGTAACTGAGAGATGCAGGCCTTTTCAGCAGGGTGATTTTCAAGGATCTCAAGAAGCAGATCTGTGTCATTTTTCTATTTAATTGCAATAGGAATAGAAATGCTATATTGCTCTTTGCAGACAGAGTCCCATACTGTCACTAAGACAATTTTCACACTATTCCGAGGCAGACTGTAACCATTCAACATTCTTTTTGTCACACAGAGGTCTTCCTCACCAGTAAGTACCAAACATAAACCTGTTAAAGCTTGGTCTACTTGCCTGGGGAGCCACTGCCTACAGGTTGAAATATTATTTACAGAGTAATTCTCTTTAGGTCTTCATCTATCTGTCCTTGTAACACATTCCTTCAATGGCACTTAGTGAAAAGTGTGTCACCATAAAAGTATGTGTAAAATGCATGATACAGTGCCTGTACTTAAGTTAATCCATTCCTACAGTCCTACTCATGTTCATGATCCTGAATGAAAATACAAACAAGAATATATATTAATTTTAATATATTTATTAT
>NW_010391294.1:5771-6231 GCF_000710305.1 Buceros rhinoceros silvestris | reverse complement strand
GTTATCACGCCCAATTCTAGACGAAAACTCAGGGTAGCACTCCCTGCGTGCCGCTGCCCGGGAGCTTGAAGGGCGATGCGGGGGTGGGGGGCAGACCCGCAGGCTTTCAGCCTGCTCAGGCCTAATCATGGCAGAGCAGATTCGTGGAGCTCCCTCTCTTCGTGGAGTCTGGAAGTGCGAGAGAGAACACTCCTCCGAGCTGCTGCGTTTTTAAAGCCTTGACACGTAACGTTTCACCTGACCCCCTTAACCAATTAAATGTGGAATTATCGTATTTGCATGGAATAATCCTCATTCGTCCATTTCCCAGAACAAGGAAGTTTCAGCTCAAACCAGGAAGTTTAGCTCAAACAGGACAGGTGGTCCGAGGTCTTGTGCTATTTAATCTGCTGTTCGCAGCAGTTGTCTGTAGAAGAAAGAGTCATTGCATCCAAGCAAAGAGTAAGAGCCCTCAAGAGAG
>NW_010391294.1:292-5595 GCF_000710305.1 Buceros rhinoceros silvestris | reverse complement strand
GGGAGATTGGGATTTAAATCAGCATGGAGCACTTTGTGTCAGGCAGCGGTTTTGCTTCTGCAGTGTCTCCTTAGGCAATTTTCAGCCAGTGGGGTCCTGTGCCGGCTGTTGCAAATGTGAAAAGAGACCCAGCAGTAAGTAGATCTCGAGCTGGGCTGTGGCCAAGGCTTCCTGTAATTTATAACTGTGCAGTCGGGTAAGGTGTATGAAGGGAATTACAGGCACCGAAGCAAGAATTGATACAGATCTTAAGAGTCTGACTCTGGGATGGAAAATATTGAACATTCTATTTCCTGTTTCATATTTTGAAATATGATCCCATTAGTACACCAATTAAATGCCACATTAGATATTTAATTTTAATATTAAAATTTTAATTTAATCTAGATTAACTATGGAAGTTATTTAATTTCTATATTTAGTATCTCTTCCCTGCCACATAACCCAGAAGGGGTTTTAGATATGATGTGCAAGTTGA
Source organism: Buceros rhinoceros silvestris (assembly GCF_000710305.1). NCBI lineage: Eukaryota > Metazoa > Chordata > Aves > Bucerotiformes > Bucerotidae > Buceros > Buceros rhinoceros. Next base: position 5,117 of record NW_010391294.1, on the reverse strand, counting down.
ATTTCCATCTTGCTCTTGTACAATTGGACTACATTTTTGAATGATGCATATAGTCAAGAAACAAATTAGTGCAATGGAAAGGGAATAGATTTTTCCCTTTTATATTTAAAAAATAATGAAGTTAGATGAGATTTTAATAGAAGAGGCTGAATACCAGGAGGCCTGGAAATGTGATATGAAAGGGAGAGCGTGTCTGTTCACTGAGCGTTATGAAAAGGAGGAGGGAAGGCAAGTGAAAGATAATGTGCAATCAGACAAAAAAAAAAAACCCAAACCCCCAAAAACCAGACCTGCAGAAAGTCATCCAACTGCAGAGGGGATTTTTTTGTTCTTTGGGAAGAAAAATCTCAGTTTAAGTACTAGCTAGAGAGTTACAGAAATCCCTCTGAACGGTGTACTGTAGCAGGCTTGCCACCATGTGCCTTTTCATAGGAAGCCTATTTTAGTACATCCTTTTTGTTGCTTTTTTGCTCAAAAGTGATACTGGAAGGCACTTCACTACTTGGCTGTTCAAACAATGAGTTCTACTTGTCCTGTGTCCAGAAGGCAACAACTGTCTCAGTGTAGACCATCGCAATAATACCAAGTGTTGCATTTGCTGGCTAACATAAAAGACAAGGTTCCTGGGTCTATTCTCAACTTCTTTGCAACTTGAATTGAAGCTTGTTGAAGTCAGTGAGGGCCTATGGCATCACTAGGAATAAAAACTAAAGGCTGGTGAGCCTCCTCTTGATTGCTGGGAAGGTGGTGGAAGAAACCATTTCCAGGCACACGAAGGACAAGAAAGGCGTCAAGAGTAGTCATCGTGATTCACCAAGGGAGTATTCATATATTGAAACACAGGAGCTTCTGTCTGAACATTAGGAAATGCATTTTTACTGTGGGAGTGACTGCACTGGCACAGGTTGCCCAGAAAGTTTGTGGAGTTTCCATCCTTGGAGATACTCCAAAGCCGTTTGGATGTGGTCCTGGGCAACTGACTCTAGGTGGCCCTGATTGAACATATGGTGTCATGGTTTAACTCCACCCAGCAACTAAGCCCCACACAGCCACTTGCTCACTCCCCCACAGTGGGACGAGTCAGAAGGGTAAGTTGAGATTAAAAGTTAACAACAAAAAGGTTTAATCGGTAAAGCAAAAGGTGCGTGTGCAAGCAAAGCAAAATAAGAAATTAATTCACCACTTCCTGTCGGCAGGCAGATGTTCAGACATTTCCAGGAAAGCAGGGCTCTGTTTTGCATAATGGTTACTTGGGAAGAAAGACGAACTCCATAACTCCAAACGTTCCCCCTCTTCGTTCTTCTTCCCCCCAGCTTTATGTGCTAAGCATGATGTTACCTGGTGTGGAATACCCCTTTGGTCAGTTGGGGTCAGCTGTTCCAGCTTGGTCCCCTCCCAACTTCTTGTGCACCCCAACCTACTTGTGGGGTGAGAAGCAGAAAAGGCCTTGACGCTCTGTAATAACAAAATTAGTAATATTGCTCAGCAATAACAAAAACATCCCTGTGTTATCAACACTGTTTTCAGTGTGAATGCACAACATAGCCCCATACCAGCTATTGTGAAGAAAATTAACTCCACCAAGCTGAAACTGACACAGGGGGATCGGACAAGATGACCTTCTCAGGTCCCTTCCAGTTCTGTGATTCTGTGAGTCATGGTATGACCTGTCACAGGCAAATGACTTATCATGTCAGTGTCTCATACTTATTTTCAAAATAAGCATTATTACCCACTTTGCAGAAGTGTTACGTTGGTGCACTGAGTGCAGTGAGTTTAGGAGTACGTAGCTGCTGATAACCATTTCTGTGCAGCTTCATTAGCATTAAACCAAGACTTAGTGTAAGATTAAACCCTGCCAACTTTGGCACTCCTATGCTTCTGTTCCTCGAGGGTCAACTTTGAGGATTGTCAGGCAGGGTTTGGAACTTTCTGGGAATGGGTATAGTGGACATCTGGTAGGTGTAGTCCTCCTGATTGTCTCATAAATTTGTCCAAGTTTGTGGGGTCTGTCTTGATGGCCCTCACAGTCTCCTCCTGTCCTGTATTCTTCTGTGGTCTCCCCGAGGAGAGAGGAGGGCCCTTGCAGCACTCCCTTCCAATGCATTCATATCTCAGGTCAGTGTCCTCTGTTGACAGAGGTCACAGGCCCCTTCTGGGAAGTACATCGATAGAGGTGATGGCCAGACGTAATGAACTAGGGGATATTTTTAGAATTCAATATTTCAGCACTCTTCCATAGGATGGGAGGAAATGGTAGACAGCCAGCTTTTGGAAAGGAGTCACAGACAAGGAGCTGGGTATCAGGAGCTGGGAACTACCTAACTATGTTTGGGGACTCATTGTTGATTAGACTTCTTCTTATGTCAACAATATTCTGGACTAAGGGCATTGGTTTATTACTTCAGACGTGGAAAAATTGTGTGCTGGGAGACTTCCAGAAGCATCTGGAAGATTTATGATCAGAATATAAGGTCTGGAAATCAGTAAGGTTCCTGTCCTTAAATCTTTCAGTTGGCTTTTAAACTCACTCCTGTAAACTGTAAATGGTTAGGGTGAAAGGAATTAGCTTCTTGGCAGTTGTGGTAGAAGGTCAGCAACCATACCATTGAGAGGAAGAAGCAACATCTGTTCTGCATGCAGAAATCTCTGAATACTTTCGAGGCCTTTGCAGCTGCATTGCTGCAGATTGCATCTCAGGAATACATTCAGTGCCAGCCAACCCACCCTGTTAAGTATTCGGGAAGATACATGACTGGTGAGGATCATATTTCTTTGATTGCTGTTACACGTGAATTCCCTGAAATCAGCCTGTCTTGAGACAAAAAGTTATCTCTTTCTTCCCTGTGAGTATGTGTGTTGACCGCTCGTCAAGACAACGCACGTTGTGAGTAGGACTCAGAGTGACTATTGTATATCCTTTGAAATGGAGAAACACAGCTTCTCAGCTTATAATTTATCTCCTGGCAATCTCAGATTACTGGCTGATTGCAGGTAAGAGAATTACACACATCCATGGCAACATCGAGGACCTTGTCTTAGAACAGCTGACCCAAAACTATTGTCTGTTTTAGCAAAGACAGAAGTTGCCTGGCTGAAACCATCTGTCATCAGTTTGAAGCTTTAAAGTTTTATTTGATTTGGAGCTACATTTTCCTCTCTGTTCGTCTTCTAAACTAGTTTCATTTATTCAAATTTCCTTCATCAAAAGTATGTCCAGAACAGGTTCTTGAACATGGACAGTAAATAGCTGTGCTTCCTGAGCCTGGATAAATCCAGCGAGATCAGTATGACCTTTTGACCACAATTCAGTCGAATAAACTTTATAATGAGGTAAGTGATAATACAACTTCAGGTCCATTTGAAATAGAGATAACACTGAATTACTGCAAAATATTTAACAGAGACCTTCCTTTCTTAGTCCTTAGAAATGAAAAATTTTCACTGTTTCACAATAACCATTATTTAGACACTGGAACAGGCTGATCTCTGTTGAGTAATGACTCACATTTTCCCTGCCCATGGCAGGGAGGTTGGTACTAGATCGTCTTCAAAGTGCCTTCCAACTCAAACCCAAACCCAAATGCTATGTTTTCATGACATTAAAAAAAAATTTTTGAAACTGCAGAGAGGCAGAATATGAAGTAGCGGTCTTTAAAGATCCCATGCCATCTCTTCATAAGGAAAATTCTGTCTCATTTTGATTTTAAAAATGCAGTAAAGCCCCGTAATACAAGTTGCATGATAGAAAATAGATTAGCATAATCAAATTTGTCTAACAATTAGATCAAAGTAAGGGTTTAACAACCAACTCATAACAAGGGCTGAAAGTAGGAGTCAAAGAAATTCTAGGTATGGGGGGAGAAAGGGCAGCTGGCCACTTGCTCTTACCAGTGAGAACAATTAACTATTTGAAAAATTCAGTGTAATCTTTTTCTCTTGTGGAGGAATTTTTTATCCCCATTTGTGAGCTTCACACTGAGATGGAAAATGTTTTGAAAAAACATGCTGTAATTGAGTGAGGAATTTTTTATTTGGTAGCTGCTTATCAAATCTTGTATTATAGAAGAGACAATATTGTGTTAATTTTGAGTCTGTGAATTTGATCAAAGTTTCTGCTAAGAGTTTAAAAATGAGAGATTAAAAGCAGTCTCTTTTTTCTTGTGTCTTGCACAAAATTTTCTCTGGTATGTTCATCAGACATATGTTTTGCCATAAAGGTAAAAGACAAAGATGAATTTGTTTAAAGAATTTGTCTGTTGGGAGTTTGGATGGCTTGCAGACTTTAGATGAGAAGGCAGGAAATTTGGAATTAGATTTTGGACGCAAATATAGGAAGAGTTAGGAATGCATGAACCATTGTGATATGGCTGACTGTATCTCATAGGTTGTGCCATAGTGCATGGGAAACATTTTCTGTCTATTTCCTTCTGTAAAGTCAAATCAAAGCCTAAAGGAAAGCATATCTGGGTTTTACACTTTGTTTAATGCTAAAATATCTGGAGATATTCCACTTGATGATTTAAGAATTGTTCTAATACTTTAAGTACTTTTCTACTATTGTTCATACTATATTTTCTATAAAGAAATAGCTAATAAATGAAATATATAACCCCAACGTTAACTTGAAAGAAATTTGACATTTCACATTAGCTCAAAATAGGATGAAGTTTATTTGTATAATCATTATATTTGCGAGGCTTTTACCAATAAAGGTCATTCTCCTCACTGGAGCATGAGGCTTAATGGTTGACTTACAGCACATGTAGTGAAGTCTTAAGCTCCATAACAAAAGAGTGAGGCCTCATTGCTGTCAAGGGTTAGG
>NW_010391294.1:0-260 GCF_000710305.1 Buceros rhinoceros silvestris | reverse complement strand
GTAGTTCACATGGGCAACTTTGATCTTTATGTCCTGTGTTTATTTATATGAGGGTTAGTGCTGGGCAGGCCACTAGACAAATGACAGATGCTTTCTGTTAACTCCTCTCCCTCCCTAAAGGGGAAGGGAAAGGGAATAAGGGAGAGATGTACAGACTGGAAAACAAAACTGCTTTAATTGGAATAATAAAAATAAAATTATATATACAAATATATATACAATACTGATTAGAACCCAACCCCCCTGATGGCAATCACGTC
>NW_010391293.1:892-1674 GCF_000710305.1 Buceros rhinoceros silvestris | reverse complement strand
TTGATGCACAGCTGCTCCAGGCTGTTGAACTAATATTTGAGTAAATGTGTTAGTGTGGTTAAACTGACTCCAATCAGTTTATTTCACAGAGACGCAAGGTCAGCCTGACTCTCCCTGAGGGGCTTTGACAATAGCACAAAGGATACACCATGGGTGGTGCAGGCTTCCAGAAAAGTTGAGCTGGGCAGCAGCTGGTTGATGTAGCCTGCATTGGCGATATTTTGGGGTGATTCTAGTGTCACTAAATACAGATTCCATGGGGAGGGACACAGCAGCTTCTGCCGTTTCTTTTCTCTTACAAAGCGGGTGATGGATCTACAGAGGCAGAAGCAGCTTCAGAGAGATTTGCCCTGTTCTTCAGGGCTGCATTGGGGTGAGGAGGAGAAAAGGTCAGAAAAGTCAAACAAAAGGAAAAAAGCATTTAAAGAAGTCTGAGAGTGCTGAGACTGTAAAACCAAACCTCGAAAATCTCAAAGCCAGCAATGTCTAAGACCCCAATAAAGTGCTGTCTCGGCAGCTTTGTATCCAGCTGTTGGTTGATGCGCATCACCATCCACAAGAAGAGTTTTTCATAGACTGACTTGGAGATGGCATTCACCGCCTGGTGCACCTGCAGGAGAGGGTTCACAGCTCTGTCAGGGCACTGCTCAAGCTCCGCCAGAGTAAAACTCCCCCCACCACACACAGACACCCCCAGCCCACAAAGTGAACTTAATGGTCCTGATCATCCTCGGCTGTGACCTGCACCCACTCCTGGCCCTCAGGGAGAGGACAATTCCTGC
>NW_010391293.1:0-723 GCF_000710305.1 Buceros rhinoceros silvestris | reverse complement strand
TGCTGCTCCTGACACTCACCTGATCCACCGTTTGGCCCCTCATGACATATTCATTTCCCACTTTCACCCGGGGATAGCACAAAGCTTTCAGCAAGTCTGCTGAATTCAGGCCCATCAGGTACGCAGCTTTGTCAGCCTCTGTGGAACAACAAAAAAAGCTGAAAGACTTTATTCTTAGCTGGGACAGACTGAACGCATTGGAGCCAGCCAGAGCTCACTCTGAAACCTGGTTGGCTTTACCTAATCCACAAAGCTTGACCAATGTTCTCATTTACTTTTCCAAGCAGCTTTGTAGGGCTGGTCCTCATAATAGGGTGCCCACAGCAGCCCCGACGGGTGTGGTAAAACCACATTGGTGATAGGACAACAGAATGGTTTTTACTTCGAGCCCAAGCAGAACACACCTGGATGTGTTACTAGAAACTGGCAAACACTATGGGACCATGTCCCAGGCACAAGGTCCTTCAGCAGAGCAATCAGGAATGAAGTGGGTGCAGAAAGTGACTCTACAGGAGGTGCTAAGTTGCAGGTTGAACCTACTTTTCATGTTCATCAAGGAACAACTGCTTCTTCCCTGGGAAACTCCTTGCATTTCTAGTGAAAAACAGTACAAAAACCAGTTGGAAATATGTCTCTCCAAGCAATGAGGGTATTACCTTCTGTGCCACTCGGCTCTGCTTGCTCCTCACGTGGTTTCTGCTTGAACTTCATGTTCCCATAGTG
>NW_010391292.1:0-7075 GCF_000710305.1 Buceros rhinoceros silvestris | reverse complement strand
AATTTTCTTCATAGTAGCTAGTATGGGGCTAGGTTTTGGAGTTGTGCTGGAAACAGCGTTGATAATCACAGGAAGGATAATTAAAACCCATCACACCCTGAAGAGACTACGGCCCATAGACAAGGCTCCACTTGGAGCAGGTAGATGCCTAAGGGACTGCAGTCTGTGGATAAGTCCAAGCTGGAGCAGGGGCAAGGGGAGGAGTTCATTGCAATGTTAAACCCTATGGTCTGGTCCAAAGAGACAAGGGGTGGAGAATGAGCTGGATGTGGCTGGAGGGGAGTTAATTTTCTTCATAGTAGCTAGTATGGGGCTAGGTTTTGGAGTTGTGCTGGAAACAGCGTTGATAATCCAGGGATGTTTTCCTTACTGCTGAGCAGTGCTTACACAGCCAAGGCCTCTTCTGTTTCTTACACCACTCCAACAGCAAGTAGGCTGGGGAGTGGGCAAGAAGTTGAGAGGGCACACAGCAAGGCCAGCTAACCCAAAATGACCAAAGGAATATTCTGTACTATCATGTCACGCCCAGCATATAAGGCTGGGAGAAGAAGGAGGAAGTGAGAGACATTTGGAGCTATGGTGTTTTTCTTTGCAAGCAACCATCAATCTTGGGATGATGAAGCCCAGCTTTCCTGGAGATGGCTGAACACCTGCCTGCTGATGAGAAGTGGTGAATGAATGAACTCCTTGTTTTGCTTTACTTCCGTACGCAGCTTTTGCTCTACCTATTAATCTGCTTTTATCTCAACCCATGAGTTTTTCTCACTTTTACTCTTCCAATTCTCTCCCCCATCCCATTGAGGGAGCAGTGAGCGAGCAGCTGTGAGATGCATAGTTGCCAGCTGTGGTTAAACCATGACAACCCCTCAGCTACTCTCTGAACCTTTTCCAGTCCTAGTTTACATTTTTTGATATAGCAGATAACAGGATCACACAGCAAACCATAACACAGGATTTTAATTCGTTTGACCCTTTTCTGTGCAAAGTAATATTCTAAAAGTAATAGATTTCAGAGATTTCAATCTAACTAGAAATCTTTGTATGTTATATTTTCCTCATATTTAAAGCAGGAATAACATAAAATACTTCTCTCACAAGATCGTTAAGAAAATTAATGGGATTGTTTTACTCTTACTGACATAAGGAACATACTTCATACTCCCTCTGCCTGCTTAGGAAGTATCTAAATCACATAGCAGAAAGGCATAGCTTAGATCTAAAGACATCTCTCAAAATGTAAAACAGAGTACAGTGTAAAATGGGGGGGACAACTGACAACTTAGGAGGATGTGACATTGCAAAAAAAAAAAGGCCTACTGAAACATAAGCCCCAATTATATATTCCTCCTGGGAAAGGCTGGGAACTTCTTCGTAACTTTCGTAACTATTGACTGTAATTACTAAAATAATTGATAATAAAGACATTTTATGAAACTGAATTTCTGGAAAATCTTCTCATCTTTTGTATTTGACAAAACAGTATGGAAGGGCCTTTGTTGCATTACCTTTCGGGCAGTAATTTCTCATGGCACAAAATCACATTAAAGCTAAGGTTTTAGTTAATCTTCCAACAACTCCAAGACTGAAACTGATAGACGAAATAAACCTAACTCATAGGTTGACTCCATTTGACATTAGAAGTTGAAGCTTTTGAAATGCTGATGTCTTTTCTCAGGTTAAACACATAAAAATTGAAAAAAGAGGTATTGTCACCTGTAATACATATGCATCAGCAATGAAAAGCAAGCGGCTGCTGTAGTGGATCATAGTTACCATAGCAATGCATTCCCATAGTCACTTAGAGATTCAGTTATACTAATAGCAGCTTTAGGAAAGAAAAGCGTAGAAGTTGCCAATAGCATTCATGTGGTTTCCTGTATTATAGATTTTCTCTGCTTACAATAAGACAATTTTATTAATGGATGGATGGTCACCACTGAAGGAATGTGATGAAGTAAATTAGAGAGTTGGTTTTCAGTTCCTTTCTTCCAGTCTCAATAATTACTTGTAAATAATCTGTTGCAATCAGTAACATCAGACCCAGGACAACTCACTAGAAGTCCAAGTCAATGTCCAATAAACGATCTTGGTGCAGTCTTGTCAGGTTCATAGTGATATAAAATAAGACAAACTTTCAGAGGCCCACAATTTCCATGCCATGAAAATTTCAATTACCATAACATAAAACTCGCAGACTGATCATTGAGTGGTATTTAGCAAGAAAGAAAAAAAAATCCTACCCGTAAACTCTCAGAGCAGACAAATATGAAAATCCACATTAAGCAATGATACATTTAAATTAACAGATGTATCAAATGTTACATAATCCTTACACACAGAACTAATGTAACAAAATAAAGCTACACATAAAATGAGCAAAATTCTGCAATCAAACTATCATGTGTTTAGGGTAAAACTATTGTGTAAAGTTTGAAGATGAAAACATTGAGATATTTAAAAATGTCCATGAGAAACAAATTGGACTTCACACAATAAAATAAGCACTGTCAGCTTATTGTCACATGATTATAAAGAACATACTGTATGAAATCAGAATAAAAATAGATGTTGACTTTAAAGGACAAAACAACCATTCTTAATCTATACTTGAAGATGTTATGAAAGAGAAAGGAGAACTTAAAAATACTTTTGCAACTTTTGCTATTCAAGTTCAGTGCTACAATCAGCCAATGTGTGTCTCATCATCATGATAAAGCACATTTGCTAGGGTGTTGACTCAGCAAAAAACTTGTAACATTATTCAGCTGTTCAAAGCATGTAATACTAGCAATTAAAAGGACGAAGAAATTAAAGAAAACCACCAAATTACTCCGGGCAAAAATTCTACAGAGCCAGTATTTCTGTGTTATGCTGCAGCACACACAGAATGTCACGTGCATGAAAATCAACCCAATTAAAAACTTGATTATTATTTATAAAAAATGCACCCTGGTTGCTTTTTTTCATTGTTTCTTGCATTCTAAGGAGGAATTGGTACTGTACATAGACAATTCAAAAAATGATTTACTGCAATTGTTTATTAGTTAAAGAAAGACAGTCTCTCCTACCTCACATGTGACGGATTAACCTAAGCCACCTTCTAGGTGTTTTTTTCCCAGAACCACAATACTAATTTCATTTTGCTGTACAGTAAGTAGCACAACATAGTAAAACCGATTTTGAACCTTCAGAATCCACAGAACAGAGGTTACGTTACACGCCCTGAGACAACTGCAGTGTCCCTCCCTCTTGGTCTCTAAGGTGACAGGGATAGATGGTTGGCTGGGTAACATAGTTTACACAGCCCAGCCATATACTCAGATTTCTTCAGATATGTTCTCTTTTATGCCAAAAGATCAAATTTGAAAGATGTCTGAGGATACTGAACATTTCTCCCCATCTCTGAATAACCCCCAACACAAAGACACTAAGAAATCTCAGGCATGCCCACTGCAGCCATTCCTGGGACGCAGGTTTCTGAACTATGTGTATGTGTCCTGGTTTGAGTTAGATCAGAACTCATTCTTCTCAGCTCAGTCTCTTCTAAGGAACTGCACTTTCTGAAATTAACAGTATAATTTTGCAGCCAGCGTCTGCTTTGAGAAGTGACAGTGCTTGATGTTTACAGTTACTGCCAGGGACTGTGGTGCAGAAAGGCTCAGGCTTACACTTGCTGCTGTGCAGACCAAGGTCACTGCTAAATCCTGTGTACCACGGTGGGGGTGCAGTAAGTTAGAGGCTGCACCTGCGGGGAGGAGCAGACAGGACAAGAGACCCTACACTGACCAGCAAGGTGTTCCATCCCATAGATGTCATACTCAGTATAAAGCTGAGGGATCACAAGGGTCAAGCTCTCTTCTCCAATGGCTGTTGTCCGAGGAGGACTCTGTCCATTCTGCCTTCAATCCCAGTCTGTGCACTCCTGAATCCAGTTCTGGAATCCAGTTCCTGCATCCACTTTCTGTCTGCTGCTGAGCCCTGCCTGGGCCTTCCCCAGTGTCTGTCCACAGCATCAATGGTGATGGTGATGTGGTCATCATCCGGCAGGGCTGGGTTCGGTAGTGATTTTGTACATATTTGTATATATATAATTTTATTATTCTCATTAAAGCAGTTCTAGTTTTCTTTTCCAATCTGTTAGTCTCTCTCCCTTATTCCCTTTCTCTTCCCCTTTGGGAAGGGTGGTAATAAAGAGCATCTGTCATTTCTGTAACGGCCTGCCCAGCCCTAACCCTTGACAGTATGCTGTCAGTCTGATGCATGTGAACAGAAATACACAACTCTTGTTTATAAAGGTGCAGAACTTAGAATTCTTTCTAGCACATGTTTCAGACTTGCCTGGTTAAAATAACAATGATCCCCCTTTTTGAAAGTGGCATTCTGTGTTTGAATACAGGAATGAATTTCTAGTCAATAAAAATAAAAACCCAAACCAAAAGAAGGATACTCCAGACTGTTTTGCAGTATCTGCAAGGATGTTGAGATAGCTGTCATTCTGGACAGCTGCTCATTCTATAGTTTGAAATAGAAGAGCTCAGAGTGTAAGTAAGCCAGAGTCTGTATTTACACGGAGTTGCTGGATTGTCTTTTCATTACGAACTGTTCAAATGCTGGGTGGTTGTTTACTTTCTCATTATGGAGAGAAAAGGCCTGGATCTATCGAAGTCTTCTTACAAATCAATAGATAATTTAACGTTGTGTAAAACGCCTCTGCAGCCATACAGTCTGTGATTTTCATGAAGCCTCTTGATGTCTCTGAAAACAGTGGGAATGTATTACGTCCACTTATATTAAAGGTCTGTGCATGAGTCCAACACAACATTGTTACGGGAGGAGTAAAAAATCCATATATGGAGCCAGCAATAATGGGTAACTGTTAGAATGACACTTCACAACATACAGAAAACTGAGACCCTATTGCTAAGCTGCTGCAAAGAAGCCCTCTGTAACTAAACTAAGCTGCTATACATCAGATAACTTCATGCACTCGAACTCCACTGATGGTCTGTATTTTCATTCCATCTACTGGAATCTTTGATGAATTACATTGTCATATATAATGAAGTCTTTGCAGGAAAACAACTAGTTTATTTTGAAGGTTCAGTTTATTTTGAAGCTTCAGAAGAAGGCAACCCTAGAAAAACAGGAAATGCATATATTAGAGTGCATTATCTAGTTTATTTGCATTCCCCTGCACCTTGAAATGGATTCCCCTTTCCCCTTGAAATGGATCACTCACAAATCATACTTTTTAAGAGTTACAAGATACATCTTTCATTCTCACAGAACTAACATTTTTCCTAGGTTGCTCTTCCTCCTTTGCTTTTACTTACCAACTCTACCTCAACCTTTTTTTTTTTTTTCACTTTTCAGTCTTCCAAATGCAATCAGCTGCAGCTTCCTTTCAATCATCTCCTTCGTTTTTTTTATATTTATAAATCTGTGAAAACAAATTTCAGCCACATTGTATGAAAAGGCAGCCTGGACCTTCCTTTATCCCCCAGCAACAATCCTCAAATACCATGAACATCAATGAAAACAGAAATAACAGCAACTTTTATGTAACTCAGAACAAGTTTTCCGATGTTTAGAATGGCAGATTTATTTGTTTGTTTATGGATTTGCAATGTCAACTGCCTTAAGAACACCTCGTTGTTGGAAAAGTTAGTTAAGCTATTTAGAAGTCTTTGTACTTCAAAATGATGCTTTCATCTAGTAAAGATTAAATCATTCTGTTCATATTTAGAAGGATCAAGCTGTTTCCCTATAACTGAGCAAATGTGAAAGCTTGAGAAATAAGCAGTGCAGAAAATGAAAATTAATTCAATATATTTGTTTATATTTGGATTTGTTAGTGACTTAAGTTACAGACAAAATATTGTTAGATTAAAGAACACTACCAGTGAGTAAAGAAGACTAAACATGTTTGGCTAGTGATTTTGGTGTTTACATCCAAGAAAAAAATGACCTTTCAGGATCTATTATTATTTGAAAGGTGGCATCAAGCAGTATGTCCACAAATGAAGACTGGAATTAAGGAAGACTCTATATATTTATTTGTTATGTGTATATATTTTTATTTTCTAATAAAACTAGTGGTTTGTAGACTAGAACTTGATGAATGGATGATTTGACCCTAAAACCAGCATTTAACAAGGCATATTGAATATATAGTCACGCTTGTCATATACAAAGATGTGCAACTTCACTGTACACAGTCAACAGTGTCAAAAGCTCGATGGATCTTTAAGCTGGTTTTATACATAGAAATATCAAAACATAGCACACAGATACTGCTCTAAATACTAAGCACTTAAGTCTACGTATAATGGAAATGAAATAACTGGAAATTATCCAGTCTGCTACACTTCTTCCCCAATAATCATATCCCTACTGCACAGTAGAGACTGAAGAGGCAATATGAAGGTTGTCTTTAATTTGGGAAGACTACAAAGTCACTTTTAATGAAAGCAGTACTGAAAGAATTAAGACATTCACCCTTTTTTCTTCTTAATCTCTTTTTTGCTGTTCTGTGTTAGTTTTACAGAATGGTTCTTAAAACCGTGGCTAGGAACACTGACACGGAACGGTTGCGAAGGCAGTCTCGACAGCGCATTATGTTCTTCATTTAGCTGACTAGACGGCTACCACCTGCAGTTTCTTCCCTCCAGAACTCGAATGGGATGAATGCGCTTCACACGTACTGGTCCTGCGATAAAACCGAGACATTGTCAAACGTATGAACTGCCCGTACCAGCACTGAGAGTTGAAACTGGACAACTGTCCTGTAGCCCCAGCAAAACAAACTGGTTTCACCAGCTGGGTTTACTCGATCAGTTGTTTGTATACGACACGGAGTTGAATGAGGTGTTTCACATGGTGCTCACTCCTGCGCTCCTTCGGTGTTGAAAAGCAGGCTAGAGCGCGCACGAAAGGCGGCGCTGTGGCCCCAGCAGGCTGCCACGCATCACCCAACCGTACGTGCCCGCACCGCGCAGGCCATGCCCTCCGCCAGAGCGAGCGGCCTCGTCGCGCCGCGCCTGAGCCTTTCGAGCAGTCGCCGGGTGCAGGGAAG
>NW_010391291.1:19787-21943 GCF_000710305.1 Buceros rhinoceros silvestris | reverse complement strand
AGAACCCGGCTGCCTATGGCTTGGACGGGTGTGCGCTTCGCTGGATCAAAAACTGGCTGGATGGCCGGGCCCAGAGAGTGGTGGTGAACGGAGCCAGATCCAGCTGGCGGCCGGTCACCAGTGGTGTTCCTCAGGGCTCAGGGTTGGGGCCTGTTCTCTTCAATATCTTTATCAATGATCTGGACGAGGGGATTGAGTGCACCCTCAGCAAGTTTGCAGATGACACTAAATTGGGAGGTAGTGTTGATCTGCCTGAGGGTCGGGAGGCTCTGCAGAGGGATCTGGACAGACTGGATTGATGAGCTGAGGCCAATTGTATGAAATTCAACAAGACCAAGTGCCGGGTCTGCACTTGGGCCACAACACCCCCCTGCAATCTTACAGTCTTGGGGAGGAGTGGCTGGAAACTGCCCAGCAGAAAAGGACCTGGAGGTGCTGGTGGACAGCCAATTGAATACGAGCCAGCAGTGTGCCCAGGTGGCCAATAAAGCTAACGGCATCCTGGCATGTATCAGGAACGGTGTGTCCAGCAAGAGGAGGGCAGTGATTGTCCCCCTGTACTCTGCACTGTTGAGAGCACACCTTGAGTACTGTGTCCAGTTTTGGGCCCCTCACTTCAGGAAGGATGTTGAGGTACTAGAACGGGTTCAGAGAAGGGCAACAAAACTAGTAAAGGGTTTGGAGAACTTTTCTTATGAGGAGTGGCTGAGGGAACTGGGAATGTTTAGTCTGGAGAAGAGGAGGGTCAGAGGGGACCTTATTACTCTCTACAACTACCTGAAAGGAAGTTGTGGCGAGGTGGGGGTTGGTCTTTCCTCCCATGTTAAGAACGACAGGACGAGAGGGAATGACCTCAAGTTATGCCAGGGGAAATTTAGGTTAGATATCAGGAAAAACTTCTTTACAGAAAGGGTTGTGAAGCATTGGAAGAGGCTGCCCAGGGAGGTGGTAGAGTCCCCATCCCTGGAGGTGTTTAAAAGCCGTATGGATTTGGTGCTGAGGGACATGGTTTAGGGACCCTGGCAGTGCAGGATGAACAGTTGGGCTTGATCATCTTAAAGGTCTCTTCCAACCAGATGATTTGAATTTTTTCAGGAGTTCCTTGTTAATCCATGCCAGCCTCCTGGCATTTTTGCCTGACTTCTTTGTTGGGATGCATCTCTCCTGAGGTTTGAGGAGGCAATCATTGAATATTAATCAGTTTTCTTGGGCCCCTTTTCCCTGCAGGACTTTATCCCGTGATATTCTACCAAGCAGATACCGGAAGAAGGCAAATTCTGCTCTTCTGAAGTCCAGGATAGTGAGCTTGCTGTGCATCCTCTTTGCTGCCCTTAGGATCTTGCCCATCATTTCATGGTCACTGCAGTCAAGGCTGCCGTAGACCTTTGCATTCCCCACCAACCCCTCCTTGCTGGTTGGAACAAGGCCCACCATAGCATCCCTTCTTGTTGGCTCCTCTATCACTTGAAGAAGGAAGTTACCAACAACATGTCCCAGGAACCTTGTGGATTGCTTATGCTCTACTGTGTGTGTTGTTCCTCCAACAGATGTTGGGCTGGTTAAAGTCTCCCATGAGGACCAGGTCTTGTGTATATGAGGCTGCTCCTATCTGTCTATAGAGAGCCTTATCTGCTTGGTCTTCCTGGCCAGGTGGCCTGTAGCAGACCTTCGCTAATGTCACTGATCCTTGCCCTTCCTTTAATCCTGACCCATAAGCTCTTGTCTGGCTTCTCATCCACCCCAAGGTGGAGCTCCATGCACTCCATCTGGTCATTGACACAAAAGGTGACATTCCCCTCCTTGTCTCCCCTGCCTGTCTTTCCTGAAAAGCCTTTATTCTTCCATTCCAACACTCCAGTCACAGAGGCCATCCTACCACATGACTGTGATGCCAATAAATCATAGTCCTGCAGGCATGTGCATGTCTCTAACTCCTCTTTTTTATTTCCCATGCTACAAGTGTTTGCATAGAGACATTTAAGCTCTTACTGGCTGGAGGGGCTGGAATTCCTTTGTTCTTACCTTTCAGTGCTCTCCTGCTGATCTCTGATCCCTTTACAGGCTCTGGGCATCTATTGCTGTCACTGGCATCAACCTGGTAGGAGTGGGATTGATTGAGGTTCCCCTGCCCCAAAAACTTTAGTTTAAAACCCTCT
>NW_010391291.1:17781-19593 GCF_000710305.1 Buceros rhinoceros silvestris | reverse complement strand
CTTTCCCTTCTCTAACAGATGGACCTCATCAGCACCCCCAGTAGACCAGGTTTTTTATATTATGCCTCTGAAAGTTCTAAATCTGCAAGTATGAAGAGCCATGTTTCCCCAGGGGGAGATATTCATATCCACCGGCATAATAAGAAAAGACACAACTGTGAAATTGTTACAACGACTGACCAGTAAATGTAAGTGGAGACCAATTTCAATTACATTCTTTGGCCACAGGTTGTTCTAGAGTTTGACTGGGCATTACATGTCCTTTACGAATTAGTTATACAATGATTCACTGTGGAGAGGAAAATTCCTCTCTCACAACCTTCCAGAATTCAATCTTTTCAGGCAGTTTTCCTTCCTTTCTTTTTTTTTCTTTTTTTTTTTTCTGAGTGTGTGATTTTTACCCATTCATAAATGTCTCTACTATAGATGAATTTTACTTTTAGCCTCTCAGTTTCAAGACTGTGAAAGTTGGCTTTCGTTTACACAAATAGCACTAAAAAGTCAAAGGATGAAAAATGTGATGTCTGTGGGTTTTTTTTTAAACTGAAAAAAAAAATCCAGTAGCTTTGGTGATGGTGAGAATATCCCTTGCAGTTATTTTCCATCAGATGCTGGTGTTAACGGAAGCTATAGTGGTACATTCAGAACCGTTTCTTCCAGAAGGAAAAAAAAATTGAAAGAAAAGAGAATTTTTTACTGTTCAGAACGGAAGTATACAATAACAGATCTCTCTTGCTTCTGTCACCTTAGAGACAGACTCTGATGACTGAAGCCCATAGCCAGTGGTCTCATATGGAACCAGAGCCACTTTTTTCTTCTCTCTTCCTTTTCTATTTTAGAATTAACATCTGCTTTGCCTGTGATGTAAGTATCTGTGTGAGCTCATGTGTTTGTGAGATATGCATGGCTGTATGCCTGTGAATACATACAGGAATATAAAAAAACCCCAGGTTTAAAAGGAATGGATGAATTGTATTTGTCAGGATGTTTTGTGCTCTTTCATGATTTCACTGAAAGCCTTCTAATTCTTTTTTTTTCAAAAGAATGAATAAAAGGAAAACGCCCCCCCCCCCCAATTGCTAAAAGGCCCTTTCTAAAACACTAAAATAAACTTTGATCTCTGTTAACTAAGGATGTTAGTTTTGAGTAGAAAAGCTCCTGATTGTAGCTGGCATATTAGTGAAAAGCATCACTGTGCAATAAAACCATCTTTGTCATAAATATTAAGGGATTTTGAGAAAATTAATTTTTATTCATAAATAAAGGAAAAAAGACATGAATGTATAGTCTCAAAATGCAGAACGTTTTTGTCTGTTTAAAGATTATGTAAAAATTTCTCATCCTCCATTACGCTTTAGTATAATGGATATTAAGTGCCATTTTTTTTTCTGTTCAGTGCAGTATTTTAAAAATTATTTATTTTTAAAAATTATTTTCTTTCTATTACCTTACATCAGAAAATATTGCCACTGTTGGCTGAAGACTTAACTGTCTTTGCAATTCACTTTACAAGTGAATTGTTTGTTGAGGTATTGGTGAGCTTCCAAGGAAATGAAAAGCCGCAAAAATTTACGATATTTCCATACTGCAGTTGGAGAGTGCAACAAGGGAGGTGTACTGGAATGAGAGTTTTTTTAACTAGATTTGAACATGAATAGCAGTGAAGATGCCCTTGCTTGGGCTTCAGTGGGAGCATGGAGCCTGCAGAAGGCTCAGGTTCTTATTCTTAAAGCTAAGCTCCTGATGTCCATAGGGCCACATCAGTAATTGTATGGTTTCTCGGGGTAGCTAAGTGAAGGTAGCTCTGGAAAG
>NW_010391291.1:0-17685 GCF_000710305.1 Buceros rhinoceros silvestris | reverse complement strand
AAGAGTGCATTAGTCCTCCTGGCTATGATATTCTGACATTAAGGAGACATTTACATTTTGAAGAATTATTGCTTGAGAAATTTGATCTTCAGCTTGTAATTATATCTTCCTAGGTGTCACTCCCTGTTGGGTCATACTCTAGAATATTATTGTTAAGGGCATCTAGGTATACATAAGAGGGTGGCAGCAAGTTGGTTGCAGTTTAAGTAATAATTCCTAAAAACTCCTGAATATCCACGAGTGGAAGTCCCACCCAGAACACTTACCATATTTTTATTTAACATTCAGATTTCTTAGCATCCATATTTATAAAAGAATGAACTGCCTGCTTAAAGAAAGTGTCTTGAGGAATTCACTAAGTCACAAGGCTGTCCTGATTCTTGCCAACAGAACTCGAGTCTGGAGCATGTTGTTGTTTTTAGTATCTCCAACAATTTTCATGCTGAACTAAGTTCCTAGCAATTGGAACAGACTTTCAATATATCCAGGTCTAGATTTTCTAGACTTTCAATATAACCAGGAGGAGGACTGGAAGAGCAAAAATGCAGTTGTCTAGCTTTCCTCATGTTCTCTTGCATCATGTGACACTGACAGAAACGTGCAGTCTCTTGTCAGACAGAGGCTGCTGCAGCATCCTGTGTACCTCAGAGAAGAGATTCTTACTTCGCATTCTGAGTCTCTGACATCTGTTCTCCTAGTTGGAATAAGAACTCTGCCTTCATATATTTCTGAAATGTCTTTTTGAAAGTTTTCACAGGTCTACACTAAAATTTTCTTGGCCTAGTGACCAGTCCTATATAATTAATCTCAAAAAAAAAAAAAAAAAAAGGTATACTTGAAGGGAGCTGAGAAAGATCTGCCAGGTAGAACTGGGTCCCAGATGTGCTCTGGCTATTTGTCTTGGACTTTTTCAGGAACAATGTGATTTGAAGCTGCCATGATACAGTTGACTTGCAATGATGTATAGTGAGTCAGGTGAGGTTTGCCTCCTTATGCTAAGAAACAGCTTGTCAAAGCAAGGACGTAATTTAATCTGTTCCTCTTTTACTGTGGTAAGGCTAGTTACTTTCACAGGGAGATAAGATAGTTTAGAGGGTAAACTGGTTCTGAGTCGTATGGCTGTGGTCCCAACACTGAACACACTTGAACTGAAAACTGTCTTCAGCTTTTTTGAGGCAAAGACAGTGCCTTTTCTGTGTATCCTATCTAACCCGTCCACAGTGCTGGATCCTGGCTGGATAGGAGAGAACATGGCCCTTGTATTTACATTTAGCTTCAACTTTCAGTCTTTGCTTCAGGAAATTAATTTGTTAATGCAAGTTTTCAACCAAGTCTTCTTACTGTTTTCGAAATACACATTCAACATCACTTCTTCCGACATCCACCTCCGCATACTTGAGTATTTAATGGTTTACAATTACTATGACATCTTGTGACTCCAGAACCTATGAGAGCTAAAATGATACTTTTAATTTTAAAACCACCATAAACTTAACAACCAAAATGATGCATGTAGTACATTTCCCTTTTGTTTTATTTTTTCATTGGTTGAATCATTGTTTTAAAACCACAAAAAGAAAGGACAAAGCTCATCAATCAAGCATACTAGCAATATCTTCAAAATCTACCATTTTTTTGTTTGGTGATAACCTATTTCCCAGAAGCTGTGTTATGCAGAACACCTGTAAGCAAGCCGAGCCTAGTATGGAATATTTATTTAAGATGTGATTTTTATCACAATGAAGAAAACAACTCAAAACTGTATTATTGCAGATCAGGTCTGATTATGTCCCTGTTTTAATGTGAGTTACTATGGGCTAAGCATGGTGCAGAGTGGCTGGACTGAGCCCCTGATCATGAGTGGGACAGCTCCTGCTGTGAGCCTGATTTCCAGCTGCCAGCTCCACTCTCTTCCTCTTCATCGTCCCCTGGCCCCAGGTGCTGGATATCACACTTGATCGCTGTTAGACAGAAGACAAATGGATACTTATCATCACCAGCACATATAAAACATATTAACTGTTTTATTCCTCAAATCAGGCTCTGGGATGACTGAGTACAACCTTGGTTTTACAGATCTGAGAACAGAAGAAAGAGGTTTAGCACAGTTTGGTGCTAAGACCTTTTTTTTTTTCCCCTCCAGAGTAGTTGAAGAAATACTTTTCTATCAGTGCCATCTTAATGTCTTTAAAATGTGTGACAGATGTAAACCCTTATTTTCATCTCCTATGTTGTATATGAATTAGAGAATGTGTACAATAGGTGTGCGTACAATTACTGGTATCTGTCCTCGCTGAGCTACCTGAAATGAGGCTGGCTGTTTGACTCCCTTCTTGGTCTCAATAACAGCTTTTAGTGCAGCTCCCTCTGAAGCATGAAGTCTTTTTCATTAACTGGGTTTGAACACAACATTTCATTTTCAGTAACAAGATAGTTAGCTCTCATTTCCTCATACAAATGTTAGATTAATTGTAATTTTAGCCAAGGGAAATTTAGACCAATCTATTTTTCTAGGTACATCCCCAGACAGTGAAGGATAACACTTTGGAAACCAGCAACAGGGACAAGCAGTCATCATGCCAAATCAGTCAGAAATGCTGACAGAGCGAAACCTGTAGACACTGTTTGTTCTTATGATTCACAGCCATAAGTCCTCCAGGGGCATTAGGTGTCTGAACCATCTGCCCTTTGGCACCTCTGCAGCAAATGCTAAATCCGTTGGTATCACATATGAGAGATCTGTTCTCAAACCCTATTTCTTCTTGATTTGGGGAAATCTCTCTTTTGTTCAGACTTCATAAGATTATCCTAACTACTGGCCTTAAACCCTGTCCTTTTAGTATCTCTGTTAGCTATTTTGAAGGAATAATTATTCCTTATTCAGTTTCCTGTCTCCTATCAATCCTTTTCCTAGATGCTCGTCTCTCCCTGTGTCTGGGCACTTAGCCCAGGCTGTAGATCTCAAAGCCAGCAGGGCGCTGAGAGGTTAGACACTGTAATGTTTTAAACACCTTCGTGGATCTAGCATTTTATCACTAGCTGAAAATTGATACTTGCTTCTTTGTTTGAGCAACAGCTGTGTATGCAATACATAGATAGGTGTACACACAGTGTTTTGTGTGTTGGAGATAGCTTACACGATTCATTATAAATGTAGCAACAAGGCTGAAATAATTTTGTTTTGTTCTTCTGTGTAGAGATGCTAAGACGCACAGTACAGTCATGATTGACCTTGCTGCTACAATGATGGAATAGTGTTTCTTCTACACCATTTTGACTGAAAATAGGTTTTTTTAGATACTGCAGTTTTTCATCGCTTGATATCAATTCCACGCTGATTGTAGATGACTGTATATAGTGTATTATATAGATGAATTTTGTAATACTTGCATTTGAGTTTTATGTGGAAAGAATGTTTTTGCTAAGGGCCATTGCATGAATAGAAAAAGTTGAAAAATGCACTGTCAAAATTTATGAGGTAAACAAATGATTACTTTTTGTAATTTTTTTAGGATCTCTTTTGCTTTTTGTGTCTGAATGACTTTGGGGACAGCTGAGAGCTTGGCATTGTTTTTCAATTTTTCTTTTTTTTTTTAACAGTGTATTGCTGCTTGTTAAATTTACAGGTCGTCTGCTAAATATTTCCCTTACATTTCATCCCTGTTATTTGAGAAAGGGATTGCTGTAAAGGCCTTTTTGAGTGTCTATCACAATAGCTTAATATCAGTTTAGAAAATTGGCTGAAGCTTTTCATAGTACAGTGTCCATCTTTTCATTACTGGCTTGTCAAAGATACCTGGAGAATATTAGGGTCATCTGCTATATGGGCTCATCTGTTATTATTGGCAAATTAGCTGCCTGTCATGGGGAGCCAGGCTGTTCATGAAAATGTGAAGAAATGTTTTGCCAGAGAAAAACACTATATTCCATTGTAAAGCAGAGAAGAGTAAATTATTTATGCTATATCTTTATACTGTTTATATATGGTAAAGAAATGTGTACAATTTTTATTAGAAATAGCAGATGTTCTGATTTGCAAATACTTTTTTCACGTAAAGAAGAGAGTAATTCAAGATAAATCTATATGGTAGTACACATCTCAAACTGAAAAAATTAATAATGTAACAAACAGCCCAATAAGTTGATGCACAGCTGAAAAAGGTGATAGGTTTGCCTGTGATTAAAACTTCCTGATTTCATTTGAAAGTTACTGTTTTTATACTGGCAGTTGATAATTCCATGCTTCATTTATTCCATGCCTAGACTTGATTCCAACTTAGGATCTGCCTGTGCAGAGAACTATTGAGGTTGACAGGATTCTGCAAATGCAGAACAAAATCTGGTAATGAATCATCAGCATTTTACTAATTTTATATTTGAGTAAAAAAAAATAAAAAAGCTTCATAAATACCTTTTGTTTGTTTGTCTGTTTTGCTTAAAGATTAAATACATTCAGCTGAAGAAACCTAATGCAAGAAATCTCTGTAACTTCTTCATGAAGCTATGCATCCCAAGCTGCATCTGACTGGACCTCTGTTGGAAAAGCTCCCCATATACAACATAGCCATCTAACTGCAACTTTAGTTGTCTAATTACTTTTAATATGTAGACATGTTTATGCCCAACACGATCTTATACATCACAAAATAAGTACCAGCATTTATTAAAAACAGAGCAGCTCTTTTAAAACACAATCTTCAACATAGAAGTATTTAGATGCAGAGTTGCAAAAATTACCATCTGCTTTGCCTTTGTCTAGTAGCATGTCACCAGTTGTTAGAAATAAACGTTTTCTCATTTTCTTAGTTTTCTAGTTTTATTCATGATTAGATTCTGCACAAAAGGCTCTTATTCTGGGAATAACAACACGCAAGAGCAAATGTTGGTGGGAGTTAGATGTATCAATGCGAATTGGGCAATAGTTAGTAAAGAAAAAATAAACAAATCACAAACAACCATAGCAAGATTGTCTATGGCATAGCAAGTTGGTGCCAATCTGGACTCAGTGCTTCATGGAGGCTTAGGAAATTTCTCTCCTCAAACCCTCTCCTGCCTGATAACAGTGTCGTAACTGGGAAGTAGAGGTTCCCTTGCACCAGTGTATGAAAGACGTTAGAAATCACTGATTTTCTTCAGAAATTTTTGCAGGAAAGGTAAAATTTAAAGTTTTCAATTATCACTTTCCTCCTTCTGTTAGAAAAAGATAAATATCATCTCTGTGTATGTGTTCATTTGCTGATCAATAATTTAGAATTTTCAATGACAACCCAGAACCTCTTAAATAATTAATACAAATTAATTGAGAATGTCATAATAGCAATTAGAAGTGATCTTTATGTCTTCATTCATAAAAGAATATTTCAGGTTCTCTACTTGATTCTGTCACCACAGCATTTATTGTTAACCTTATACTCTCTGCTGGAAAAGCAGAGGTGCATGCTAGTTTATGCCCTTGAAGAACTCTGAAATTGGTTAAAAGCAGTCCTGTGGTGAGGCTGGGTATTCAGCTGCAGCTGTTTGGGGTACATCTGTGGAACTCAGTCCAGTTGAGCCAGAGTACAATGCTTGAGGGTCTGCCTCAGGATGTTGGTTTAAATTTTATATAAAAAATAAAGCAACAGGTAACTATGTTGAGAACTCTTTAGTACAGCATTAAGTGTGCAAGTTTGTACCCATTTGTGCATATTTCAAAATACATAGATAAGGTAAATTTTGGCTGATTTGCCTTATTTCAGATTAGCATCCTATTTTCTTTGTCTACCTGGTTAACTATGGATTATCTCAAGTTTGGATATTTAATCTGTTATTTTTTTTTTCCTTTTTATTTTTCTCAGGAGGTGTTTGCATTGCTCAGTCACTCAAAATCCCTCGGGAACCAAGACCAGGAGAATTTGAAAAGATCATCAAGCGTTTGTTGGAAACCCCAAATGCTCGAGCAGTGATCATGTTTGCAAATGAAGATGACATTAGGTGCCTGTTTCCTAATTTTGTGTGTTAAAGATGTTCGCTCTTCACACAGATGCTCAATTGGCTGTGCAGAATAGGATAAGACAGGAGGTTTCAGGTTCAATCCCATGTAAAAATTCTTGGAAATCTGGTGATTAAAAATTGAGTTGCAATTACACAGTTTTCTGGTCCTTCATCCTGTGGAGATCTAACTTGTTCCTAGCTCCTAAAAGTGCAGCTACAATAGATTATTATTTGATGACTGAAAATCGTCTAGAATTGGATGAAGAAACCAATAAGAATGCTAGAAAAGACATCAAAAGATGAAACAAGTTGACTTGTACAGTACTACATCTTGAGTTCACTGCAGCTGTTGCTGAATATGCTTTAGATTGTGAAAACTATTAATTGACTGGTTAGTGGGAGATTACTTACGCATAGCCAGAATTAATGCTGGGGAGTCTCAAGTTCTTTACAAATGCAGTTTATTTAATTAGTTGTTTGTTGTTTATTTCCAGGCGAATACTGGAAGCAGCGAAAAAAGCTAATCAATCTGGACATTTCCTCTGGATTGGCTCAGATAGCTGGGGATCAAAAATTGCACCGGTTCAACAGCAGGAGGAGATTGCGGAAGGAGCAGTAACCATTCTGCCCAAAAGAACATCAATAGATGGTAGGAATGCGCATGGCACAACCCCTTCGTTTTCTGACAATGTTCAAGCACTTTAGCTCTTGTTTACAAAAAAAAAACAAAACCCTAAAAATCATGTAGTCCTTGATGACAGGAAAATCAGGGAAAACTTTCCAACTAAGTAACTTGTATTGGTCTGATCCAATGTTAATAACAATGTCTGTGTTGAGATAAGGAATCTGCAATTAAGCAATCTTGTAATTGTATAATCACTAGAGTAGGTGTGGTGGAGAGCTTCTTACGCATAGTCTGGTGGTTCTTGGGGTCAAAACAGGAGAGTATCATATGGATGATAATGAGTCAGCTTGTCCTCTGGGAGGAGATAAGTCTAGGCTCTGCTTTCATCTCATAAACTTACTTTAAGAAGCTACTATATTAGCTTCTGAGTTGTGGATGGTGTGGACGTTGTTGGTTTGAATCACCTTATTCCCAGGCGGGTAATGGACATAGTACCTTCTCTTACTGTCTGGGTGAGTGCTCTAGACTGGTTAATGATTAGAAAAGATGAGCACCACTGATGCTACTTGGAGAGTTTAGCCACATGGAAACATTTGTAAACAGTTTAATCCACAAGGTATGTTTTAGCCATGATTTTGTCATGGCCGTTGGGTTATAGAGGTAGGGCTTGTACGGAATCCAATCAGGTTTAAGCAGCAGTCTTTGGTTTCTCAGCTGGGGTCATTAAACACAAACACAAAAGAATTTCAGGTGTCCTGGAAGCCCTCTGGTTCAATAGAGAGGTAACTGGTGATTTAAGGTGGCCTTGAACTGAAATTTATTCGGATGACAATCTTTGACTAAGTAGTGATTATAGTTTGTCTAATTTTTTGTAGGTATCCAATTCTTCATTTGGGTCATCTGTGTGTTAAAAACTGAGCTATTTGCCTAATCATCTGCATTGCATTTTCTTAATTATAGAATTCTGCTGGAGCTTTAGAGACTCCTTAACTGCTCTAGGTATTTAAAGAAATCTTGTTCTACAGCAAGATTATGGGATTATATTAATATATATATTATTACAGGATAATAACAATTATTTTATTTTTTTAATCCTTAGATACTACTATGCTCATAAAATATCTTAATATAGTAGTTTGTACCGAAAGATTTTTCTTGGTTTGATGTTTATACAAAATCTGTAATTTTCTTTAAATAACTATTTTTATACTGTATCATATTTTAATGCTTCTTTCACTTCTCCTAAATGTAGGATTTGATAGATATTTTCGGAGCCGAACACTCGCTAACAATCGAAGAAATGTCTGGTTTGCAGAATTTTGGGAGGAGAACTTTGGTTGCAAGTTAGGATCACATGGAAAAAGAAATAGCAATATCAAGAAATGCACAGGTAACTATGAAAGTAAAACATTGTGTGTAAGTTTTTTATTGGAGTGCTTTCTTTTCATCACTCTTCTGGCTCCCTTCAGTTCCCCAATACGTATAACTGTGTTGTAAGAATGTGTGATGTTTTTCCTCAACCCTGAAGAAAAAACTCATGGACAATATTTGAGAAAGTTAATTTGCACAAATCCAATGATGGTACAGATTTTGTTAAAGACCTGTGTATGTGGTTCAATTCCATTCATGTTTTCAACGACCTGCTCTCTCACCCCATCTATAGTTGTCAATACAATTTTTTTTAGTGAACAGGCTCATCACAGTAATTCCCATGCTGTTATCCCTGAAGTATATACAGGGAAAATTAAATTTCTGTTTAGACGACTGAGGTCTTGATGATAGGTCAAGTCATGAACTCCTTATTTAGTTTACAAACTGTGTTTGAGAATGGAGTAAAAATCAAATCAATATGTTATTATTTGTCCTCATGTGAAAAGAACAGGATTCCGTATCATATTATGAAAATTAAAGTCTCTATGAATTTTGAGAAAAAACCTGTGTAACTGGCACTGGTGTTCTCAAACCTGCTTGCTCAGGCATCATACTCTGACGCAATTGTCATGGCAGTTAATATAGCAGTCGCATCGGTCGCTCTGAGTTTCATCTCCGCTGGCTTTTTGCCATCCGTTGCAAAGTTTGTTACAGGAGTGTTAGCTTTAGAATTCTGTGACTACAGCAGGCTGTTTATGCTACTTCTTGTGTAGATAGTTTTTTGCCTAATGTCAGGGCTCCCAGTGTCATTTCTTTAAGTACTGCCACCACACCCAACATTCCTGGTAGTGACCACCATCTCTGTGACTAGTGGCAGCAGCAATATCCGATTTTCTGCGCTACATATATAAATTGTCAGTCTGCTGTGCTTTCCCTGGCAGTGTTTTCCTTCAACAAATGAAGTTTCCCACATGGAATGTGAACACTTTTGTTCACCTGCTCTTCCAAGATTTCTGGCTGCGTGGTGATACGGTCATGCAGCCTTTGTTATAGGGCACCCTTCTGAACTTTCCGCAAACAAAAGCTGCACACCAGCACCCCACTTCTCCTGGGTTTGTCAGACAGATAGACCGTGCCATCCCCAAGCACGTGTACCATTAGACCTGCACTTTCTGAACTACCAGATTTATTGTATGCGTACTGTGTCATCAATTCAGAGACTTACTGCACTGGGCTTTGCAACGCACAGATTTATCTCAACAGAAATACAAGAGCCACGCATGCACTTTCTCATTTCATCAACGGTGCCTTCTCTTGTGCCCTTTACCACATAAAAAAGGATGATATTCAGTTCCTCAATGCACCAAATGATAGCTCATTACTCTGATCCTTTACTCCTTGGCCTTTACTCTTACAGCAGTAAGTCATGGCTGGGTAGGATTTCCATGTCTGGGAAAGGATCATTTTGTTGTTACTATTTTGATTAGGTGTTTTATTTAAGTTCTTCAGGTGCAATGAGTGCTGTATGTGCTGTAGTTTGGGAAGCTCTAAACATTACGACAGGTTGTTATATGGCTTGTCTCAGCTTCATCACATCTGTCAAACTGAATTACTAAGTGAAAAGGAGTGTATAAAATGCATAAGCTGTATCTTGATAGAATCAATGTAATTTGTGATTTGAAACAGGTAGCTGTATATTTTATGAAACAAATTTATGGGATGCTCTCAGTGCCTCAAAACAAAGAAAACACGGTTTTTTGCACCCAGAAAGTCAATATAGTATGAAGGGATGGGATTATGGCATGGGCATTCTCGCATGAAGGTTGCACATGCCTTTTTGGCATTTTTGCCTGCAGAGGAAAAAGCTATGAATTATTCTGCAAGGAAGAGTACGTACAAATGATAGGACCCTCTCTTTAAACCACTTAAAGGGGGCTTACTACAGTAGAAAATACACTTGGACAGCAGCAGACCTGAAATAATCGTGATCCCTATGATTATGACTCAAATGTAAAAGGTTGGATAACACAAATGACCAAAATGTAATAAAATGTAATAATTTTAAGCAAATTGAATCAAGAGATGAGGGTGGAAGTTCAAAATAAACCTCATGTGATTTAAGGAGAAATGCCAGATGGAGAATGGGGGAATGACACATGCATACCCCTACTAGTCTAGACCTAAAGAATCACAAATGGCATCTTGATTCTCTCCAGTTCTTCTGTCATGGACTCCCATGCAGAGAAAAGAGGCAGCAATGAAATTCTGACTGGTTCTTCATACCACAGCCCTCAAAGCAGATGAGTCAGTCTACTATGATATTATACATCTGCTAAAGATTAAAAAGGAAAATATTCTATCCATTAATTTCTTTCCCTTGAAAGGCCAAAGATGTTATTTCATGGCCAAATCTGCTCTGAGATAATGGCTGTAAGTGAAAGAAATGAACGAACCCCCAGATTTTAATAAGGATGTAGGAGCTGTTACATTTAATTGTTTATAATGTAATATTGAAGATCCTTGGCCTATCCCAGCTGCCCTTCCAGTGGGTTTTCTCTGAAACTTTATTTGTACTTTGTCAGTCCTAAATTTCATCTCAGTTCTCAAAAGGACTGTATTCCCATCTGTAGTTCAGGACTTGAAGACTGAACTTAAAAACACCATTTGTCCTAATTTTCCCATATTTTATCTGGGCACAGCAGATAATAAGATCCTCTTTGTCTTTCGCCCACCAGACCAATTTGTATATCCAATTTGTATGTCAACAGCCATTAATACACTGAAAGAAATCCAAAAGCTTGAGATACAGCCATAACCTGAAAATCTCCCTCTCCAAAGATATTAAAAGGCAAATTGGTAGGTATGAACTTTTCTCAGGCTTGAGATGTGTTTTATTAGACATTGCTGTTTATCTTAGCTAGGAAGTACTTGAATTTTTTTCTCATACCACATTTGTAATTCCCAACAACAAAACTGATATCCCTGTTCTCTATTTAGTCAGGTTATCCATTCATAGCTGTAAATTTTTACTATCTGCAGTCAAGATGTTACCAATCTACTCCAATTTCAAGTGTTTTTTCCCTGTGAAGATACTAGAAAATGCTTCATAGTGGAAGATATTTTTCTCTTCTTTTCCATGTAAAAACAACACTCTTTTCAAAACTGAAAGTGCTGAAAGGGGCATTTCTTCTCCTTATTCAAGTTTAAGAATTACAAAAGAGCATGTGGTTTCTTACCTTATTCTGTGCTCTGAAACAATATTTTAAAACTGTTTAAAAATATTGATTTTTTTTTTTGGTTGTTGTTGCTTTTTATTTCTAAAAGAATTTATTCATATTGAAGATACTAATTTAATACATTATATAATAAGTTTCTTTTGAGTTTACTCACTTTCTTATTTCTGTCAGTTTACAGAAAGCAATGATTCACCTAAACTTTGAAAAAATAATTGGTTTGCCACTATTGATTTGCAGCTAGCTCTATGTGCTTCTCAATGTGAATGTACATTGATGAAATCACAGGATTACACAGAATCATCTGGTTGGAAGAGATCTTTAAGATCGTTGAGTCCAACCACACACCCTGCACTGCCAGGGTTCCTAAATCAAGTCCTTCAGTGCCACATCTACATACCTTTTAAATACTTCCAGGCAGTACTCTCCCGTATTTCCAAGACCTTCTGGGCAGACTGTTCCAGTACTTCACAACCCTCTCGGTGAAGAAATTTTTCCTAATGTCCAACCTGAATATCCCATGGCACAACTCGAGGCCGTTTCCTCTAATCCTGTTGCTTGTTACGTGGAAGAAGAGTCCAACCCCCCACCTCATTTCAGGTAGTTGTAGAGAACAATAACGTTTCCCTTCAGCTTCTTCTTCTCCAGGATAAACAACCCCATTTCTCTCAGCTGCTCCTCATAAGACTTGTTCTCTAGAGCCTTCACCAGCCCTTCTCTGAACACACTCCAGCACCTCAATGTCCTTCTTGAAGTGAGGAGCCCAAAACTGGACACAGTACTGAAGGTGTGGTCTCAACAGTGCAGAGTACAGGGGACAATCACTTCCCTCCTTCTGCTGCTCACGCTATTGCTGATACAAGCCAGGATGCTGTTGGTCTTGTTGGCCACCTGGGCACACTGCTGGCTCATATTCAGCCGGCTCTCAACCAGCACCCCAAAGTCCTTTACTGCTGTGCAGCTTTCCAGCCTCTCCTCCCTAAGCAAGTAGTGTTGTTGTGGTCCAAGTGCAGGACCTGGCACTTGGCCTTATTGAACTTCATGCTGCTGGCTTTGGTCTGTCGATCCAGTCTATGCAGATCCCTCTGTAAAGCCTCCTGCCCTTTAAGCAGATTGACGCATCCACCCAGCTTCATCTGCAAACACTCTTGAGGGTTTACTCAATTCCCTTCTCCAGACCATCAAGGATGTTGAAGAGGACAGATTAGTCGAGTTCACTGAAAATTATTAGAGATTTTTCGTTCCAACCTTTTTTGGAATTAAAAAAAAAATCACATTGGGCAATTAACTTAGTAAATACAAAACAGTAATTCAATGACTACCGTTAAACTTCTTTAATTGGGGACGGTGAAAGGCATTTGCAGAGAAAAATCATTTGTCTTACTACAGCAAAATGGAAAAGACTGGAGCACTACAAGAATTGAACTGTCTGTAGAGGTTACAAGAAGCCTCACTTTGCATATTTATTCAAGGTGCAGGGTTTATATATTCAATAAAAAGATCTTTATTGAGTATCAGCGGCCTTTCTTTGGCACTGGAATCTCTTTGTGGAAATAAGGAGGAGATGAGAATCTTTTCACTCATCCCTGTGCTCCAGTGGAAAACTGTAAAGACAGAGACAGTTTTCATCCTTTGATTACCTGCATTCTTCAAGAGGAAGGGCTTGCACCATGGTTGCAGGAGATGGCAGAGACAGTGTGCCTCTCACTCTACTTTAAATTTAACATCCTGGAAAATTTTTCTGTACCCTCAGCTTCCTACTTCAGTCAATTTGTGTGCCAAGATTTTGGTAGCTGAAGATTTAACATTACTTAGAAACATTATGCACTGACCAGGTTGATTCCTGTTGTTAACCCCAGCTCTTGGTTGTTGAGAAATTAATTTTCATTCCTAGCTTAAGGTAGGTTTGTAGACCTTTCGTTTCTTAAGAAATGCACAAAATTACGAATACAAAGATTTGATAATGAAACAAAGATGTCTCGAAGTACTCTTTGCGTTGAATTCTGGGGCTGACAATGAACCATCACTCTTTCAGAAGACCAAAACACAGCAATAAAAGATAAAACAGCATTAATGATGAATTGTTAAGGGAGAAGGGTAAGAATTAAATGAAATGTACTCACATTTGCTTCCATTGACCTTGCAGAATGTTAACATTTGATTTCATTCTAAGAAAAAATTCTGAAGAAATCCTCTTTACATATACATGTGTGTACCCATGTAGCTATTTGTTTGTGTTTGCATGCATAAGCAGATAGAAATCTAATACGAAATTAAGTTGCTTACTGTATCATGTTTTAATGTTTACAGTTGTAGCCTCAAATTCAAATCTGACATAAGAATCTCATAGTTCCATTGAGATTAGTTCTGGATTTTCCCCATAGCATGGCATGCATTTATCATAGTATTTACAGTCTTTGAACAGCAAAATGTGGGCCTTTAATAAAACCTCAACAAAAATGTTCATTAAAAAAGCTTCTTCATGCACATCCCGACAGAAGCAGTCTTTCCCCCTCTTTTGTAAGGTTAGCATTTTAACTACTCTGCAAACCTAATCAGCCTTTAACTGACTGTAATGACTGACTGCACTGCTAAAAATAAAGATAGAAGAGTTTCCAAAAGCATATAGAGACCTGTGTAAATTAGTCTAATTTCAATTTGCTCTATCAAACTGAGCTATTTGTTTCACTGAAAAAAAAATAAAAATATAATAGGCATCATGCATGCCTAGGAACTTTACAGATACATTATTTAAGAGTTTTATCTTAACTAACCTCTTTGAAAATATTAATAGAAAGAAGTAGATTTACTCATACATGTATGCACCCATAGTCTGAATAATTTATAGAACAAATTTTTCAGTAGCAGAATGTGAATCTTGCAGAGGTACAGTGCATTGCTATTTAGTTTGAGTAATGGTTCCATTACCATAAAATCACTCCTAAAGTAGTTATTTTACGTGATAAGACCTACACAAAGCTAAAAAACTATCAGTGTAGATGCACTCGAGACACATGGTGGCTTGTACCACAATTCTCAAAAGGGACTAAGGCTCAGGAGGAACTCTTCCTGAACACACAGGAAGAGCTGCATGTCCTCCCTCTTTCTGTGGCTTTTGTGTTGTGAACAGTATGTTTAGGCATTAGAGGGAGAAAGGGCAGTTATTCTTTCTCTTCTTTTGCTTTTCTTTGCCATTTTCTTGATTCCCGTTTGAAAAGTAGCTTATAAACACATTGCAGAAGGATTTTTAATTTTTTATTTATATTTATAAAATGTCTATCGCTGTTTTGTGTAAGTACAGTAATTCTATGTAAAAATCACAGTAGTCAGAATTGCAGCATAATAAGCAGGAGCCAAGTTGACTGTTGAAGCTTTCCTACCCATCACACCAGTTGGACACAAAAGACTTTGAGGAGTATTTGCCATAGACTGAGCTGTTTCCTACTCTGTTTTGGACATTGTCTCAGAAGTGTGAAAATTGGGCATTTACAGGTAGTTGCATCGCAGTGGTCCTGTGCTGCCTCTAACGTAGCATTAAATCAAACTGCATCATGCGTCATCAAACAATGTATGGAGCCAAAGAGCATTTACTTTTGGTTTTAAGACAGTAGATCACGTCCCATGTAGCACTAAGACCTCTTCCAACAACCTGAATTAAGTTTAATCTCTTTATTATAGTATACCATAGGCCGTAAATTCACCATTTTTGCAGATTTTGTCTGGTTCCCGATTTCAGAAGCCTTGGTAGTCAATTACAAAGAAAAAGATGATGTCTGAGAGTGCTGGGTGACATTCTGCCAAAGCTGATAGGACCGAAATACAGACTTTCTTGTTCTATACATCAGGTCAGAATGCTTAGAACGAATTCTCTCCTGATGGTGGAGAACTGGCAGGCGTGAACCTTGCCATCTCTCCGCTGTCAGTGTCTGATAGACTAATGAGCAACAGAAGACCATAGCTTAAGGTACATTTCGTCAAAATATACTTATTCAGTTGTCTTACAATGGTCCAGTCAGCTCTTATTCCAGGAACTACAGAATTTCAGAAAATTCAAGTTTAATACTATTTCATTCCAACAGCTGCTAATGTGCATATGTATTACTCAATATGTCTGAAAGCTGTTAAATCAGAGGATCTAACATACGCTGCCTATTCTCTGATTTGATTTCTACGTTTCACCAGTCAGTATTTTTAAATCTTTTTATCCAGTGGATTATCACTTCTCAATCCTGTTGTCAAAGCTTAGATTCACCTACAATACACGTAAAGATTCTTATTCCAAAATGAAGAATAAATTGTTGATCTACTCCATAGATGTCTTTGTTTCTCTATGATTTAATTCATAAACAGGAAATCAAGTCTTGTATTCTGTCAGGAAATGTGTCAATTTTAGATTTATATATTTTGTGAAGTTATGAGTCATATTCCACTGAACAATCATTTAAATAGAGTATCTTGCCATTTTAGATTCGATACACTTGCTGCCAAACTGGAATACTTTTAATATGCATATGTATGTGCAAATGTGTGTATGTGTTTGCTAGTAACTATGAGACCAGAAATGCTTGTTCTAGTTCAGAGCTCTGAAAGACTGGCATATTCTAGTGAACAAATTGTTGCTTTAATTATGATTTTATGTGAACTCTGGAACTGCGCCTTCTCCAATGTAGCCTCAGAAAACTTTGACCAGTATTACTTAAGATGTAACTTAGATGTCACACACCTGAGAACGTCACCTGTACACAAT
Organism: Buceros rhinoceros silvestris; assembly: GCF_000710305.1. Lineage (NCBI taxonomy): Eukaryota > Metazoa > Chordata > Aves > Bucerotiformes > Bucerotidae > Buceros > Buceros rhinoceros. The sequence continues at coordinate 1,739 of NW_010391291.1, read as the reverse complement.
TCTGTTCCTGGGAGACAACAGCAAGTTACTCTGTTATTTCCAGCACCAGCACAACAACTTTTGGACAGACGGTAGTAGAACAGGAAAGTCAGTAGTCGAAATGTTGTATGCTGGTCTTTGTCAGTTTGCTCTCCTGGTCTGCCACAAACAGACCCTTGCTGTGAATGGTAAGACAGGTTGTACATAAACCTGAGTCCCAGATACCTGTCTTTAGGTAGAAAATATATGTGGTGTTTTCCCTTCTGAGCAAGTTATTGTAATCCTGTCTTGTGGGAGAACTGGAAGAGCTATTTTAATTTTGTATGTACATCATCTGTGCCAGTATTTAAGGTTACAGTGTTTAAACAGTTTATTAGTATGCGCAGTTGATGTGCACACTTGCTACCTGACTATATGTTTCATTAGAATACAAGCAGTACAATAAAAAATAGTTTAAGTCTAGGACCACTAGCTGCATAGTTTTCGTTGACCTTGGATGTGGTCAGACAGGCTGATCTGCTTATTGAAAACTCGTAGGAGATTACACATCCTCCTTGACCACTGCCCAACCACTCTAGCACTGTTCTGTGAACTAATCTGGAGGAGGATTTTGGAGGTGAAAGTTTGTTACCCAGATCAGCAGCAGGCATGTTACTTTGGTTGAAAATGTTCTTCCATGTTCACAAGTAGTGGTCCTAACAGGTTTTTTCCTGGTTTATTGCATGGTGGGGAATACCAGTTGGGAGCAGAAAGAGAGGCCTTTGTGAGGTACCTTATTCCCCAGGTGGCCCAGGTGCCCTAAGACCATGTCTATGTTATGAAACAGTGCACCACTGCAGAGTGAAGCAGCTGATGACGAGCATCTGAGGTTCTCACTGTACTCATTCCAAGAGATTTTACTTCAGGTTAATATGATCCTTTGAGCTGGAGGGCCATAGCTCTATTCCCAGCATTCATCCCATGGTTTGGTTTCTCTGAAAGGCACTGGGACTGTGCACAGCAAGACTGCTCCACCATGCAAAAGCGGGGGCAGTCAGGAAATTTGTTTTAAAAACACCTTCCTTATCCAAATAAAACATGTGTGTAGCTGTACTCAAGGGACTGAGTAGGTAGAGCTGAAGAAAGGTGGACACCCTGCCCCCATCTAGTGCTTTCAGAGTCTGTGTGGTGAGGGAAATTGGCATCTCCTGACACTGATATCTCTGAGTAAGTCAGAAGGATATAGAACCCTCTGCCTGCTCAGTTCCTGCTAACAAGCAGCGTTGACTGCAAACAAGAATTTGACTGCTCTTGGCCCTTATTTGCAGAAGACGACTAACTACAAACTAACATTGCGTTATTCCATTGATTAGCTGTTCTGAGGGGGGTAAAGGCTATTTAATACACAGCTCTGTATTTATAAGATATTTTTAATATTCTTGCAGTATGCAAGATATATACTTAAATCTACCAGTATATAGGCTTCTCAGCAGATCAAAAAAAGTACCTTGTTTGCCTGTTTTGTGAAAATGTCATCTCCCACATATATTGAAACACAGAGTCTTACTTCATAAACTGTTGATGAAGAAGTTGTCACAAAACAACCTTTTCTCTACTAGTTAATACTTGATTTACAGAATATTAACAGGTTAAAACAAATATGAGCATCAGGGAAAAGAAAATGGTAAAATAAAGGAGTTCACTTAATCTTTCTACTGATTAATTATGCTTGATATTAAAAATGGTTCAACTTATTCTGATGTTAGGTATGACCAATAAAG
>NW_010391290.1:0-2375 GCF_000710305.1 Buceros rhinoceros silvestris | reverse complement strand
AGCCGCCACGGCTTTTGCTTCGCTCCCGCAAAACCTCTGAGCACATGGCTGCTGCCATTTTGAAAACTGCTCAGAAGTGGTTTTCTTTCACTTCTGTCTCCGTAAACCCTCGCTATGCTATGCCAAATAACCCTGCTGGCTGGCAGAAGAGGAGGATGGGGTAAGTGCTGCAGTTGCCTTTTTTGAAATGGTACATCGTGGCAGAAGCTCAGCTCAGGCTTGTGCCATTGGCCCTTCACTCCACATAGCTTCCTCAACACCACAACAGCTGCTTCCCTGCCCTATCCTCACCTGAGAGGGCAAGGGCCTTTTACGCATATTGCATCTGCTGCTCACCAAACCCAGCCAGGAGCAGCCTGGGGCAGCCAAGAGGCACCACTTCCAAAACTTCCGGTGGGATCTTGTAAAAGCCCCATCACCCACTTCGACCCATCCTCTGTGCTTTCTTCTCCAGGTTTAGAAACACTTTTTAGAAACTGTGTTTTCACAGAGGGGAAGCATACAGAAATTGAGGCTCAACCAGGGGCATAGTGGATCGGTAGCAAATGAAGTATGCGCATCTGGCAAGATCCTGATGCGGTTGTTTGTTCTGTGTGCTGTGCCATGCTTTCGCTACAGGAAAGCCACAGAGTACTTAAAACTTGTGCATTTTCCAATGGCAAGGATGTTTCTTGAAAGAGACTTTCCATATATGTGCAATACTTCTTTGAAATGGAAATTATTTATGCAAGGAGAACTTGATCTAGTAATTAAAATCTGTGATTGCAATAGGAAGTTTTTGATGACGAGAATGGAGGGAAGAGATTGGATTTATTTACGGGAAAACCTGTTGTGGTGACGTTTTGAAATGACTAATATTCAGGGTAACAATGCAGTGTACTTCACACCGGAGCAGAGCTGTGGTTTTGATCAATAGAAAATGTCTTCTCATGTCTTCCCAGTGATTCACCCTCATTCAGTTGTTCTCATTTTCCTGGAGTTACATATACCATGCTGGAACATCCGGGCATCATAAGACAGGCACTGTGTCTCATGCACTGTAGACATCTAACCTCAGCAGGGCAATCAGTCCACCAAGAGTAGGTGAAAACCTCTTGAAAGAAAAGGAGGAATGCTGGTGAAAGGGGAGACACCACCAGCTCGAGAGAAAATGCAATGCAGCCGGCCAGGTCTGAGTACTTGTGTCACGAAAAGAGGCCAGGAAGATAGAGCGAGCTGAGTATGAAAATTGCTGGCCTATAAGGGGAGCTATCTTGAGCCCTTTACCCGGGGGATACTTTCTCCCGCTCTTTCACCTCCCTTTTTCCCTTCAGGCTGATCACAAGAGCTTTGGAGAGTTTGGAACAGCTTTGCGATGTCCAAGCCAGGTGTTCCTTTTGCTGGCACTCCTGAACATGTCCCAGGTCTTGTTTCGGTTATACAAAAGTTTTTCGAGCACAGGCTGGGGCCACAGGTCTTGAAGCCCTTTGTGACACGTGGTGATACCAGGGCTGACAGTGTCATGGTAACCCCAGTATGCCCAGAGCATGGGACAAAGCAGCGTTGTCATGGAGCCCTTTGTGACACGCCGTGATGTAGGTGATAGAGGTGCTGGTGGAGCCATAGTAACGCCAGACTGCCTTGAGCAGGGGACGGGGCAGGATGGACGGAGTGGTGAGGGACGGAGTCCGTGCACAGCCACGTCGTTCCCTGATGACCCGCGCCTGCGGTGCTTTTCGGAGCTGTCTCCGAGCCCTGCGGCAGAAGCCCTCGAGGCCAAGTAGCAGCGCAATGGCGGAGGAATCCCCCCGTGAGCCCAGGATGGCCTGGGTGGAGAAGGAGGAGGAGAAAGAAGAAGGTGCTGGAGCTGCCCCAGCTCCTGTGCCCAAGATGGGATGGGTTGAGGAAACCTGTGGCAGAAGCCCTCGAGGCCAAGTAGCAGCGCAATGGCGGAGGAATCCCCCCGTGAGCCCAGGATGGCCTGGGTGGAGAAGGAGGAGGAGAAAGAAGAAGGTGCTGGAGCTGCCCCAGCTCCTGTGCCCAAGATGGGATGGGTTGAGGAAAAAAAAGAGGAGGAGGAGGAGGCAGGTGCTGTGGTTGCCCACACCTGTGTGCCCGGGATGGTCTGGGTCGAGGATGAAGAGGAGGAGGAAGATGCTGTTATTGCCTGTGTTGATGTGCCTGGGATGGTTGGAGTTGAGGAAGAAGAGGAGGAGCAGAAAGGCGCTAGGGCTGCCCCAGCTCCTGTGCCCAGCATGGCCTGGGTTGAGATTGAGGAGCAAAGTGCTGGGGCAGCCCCAACTTGTGTGCCTGGGACCCTCCGGATAGAGGAAGAAGAGGAGGAAGAGGAGGAGGAAGGTGCTGGGGCAGCCCCAGATCAGCAGCCTGTTGAGGAG
>NW_010391289.1:31838-32874 GCF_000710305.1 Buceros rhinoceros silvestris | reverse complement strand
ACATTAAATTATTTCTCAAATTAAGATTTGTGGGTTTTCCCCAAGCCTAACAATGTGCCTTTGACAGCGGCGTGGCAACGAGACTGGAGCAGGAGCGGCAGTTGAGCTCCACGTGCAATTAGACCAGCATGTGGATCCTATTGCTCCTAAGGATTCGTTTGATTCCTCGCACCACCAACTGGTGAGAAGTTTTCAAGGCTAAACACAGAAGAATTAGATCACTCTTTGGGGTGGTCGCATCTGGGGTTGGAAAACCAGATGGAGCGCGTTTTTCCGACGCCTTTGTAATTGAACCAGCACGCAGAGCTGCTAGGAAGGAGGCAAATACAACCGCCGCTTTGGGGTGGCCAGCGGAGGAGCCGGTGCTGTGTCTGCCAACACTTGTGGACACCATTTTAAGTGCTAGCAGGGAGGAAGGGTCTCGGGCTGGGGTTTATAAATACCCCCGTGAATGTGGACGTACTGCAAAAGCGCAGGAGCTCTGTGATTCTGAACACAAACACCTGCGCCCACCGTCTGCCCAAGGGGCCACCCAAGGAACCTGGGAGATAGACAAGTTCTTCAGTTCCTTAAAAACGCTCATCTCCTCTGAGTCGGGGAATGAAGGGGAGGGAGAGGAGGAGAGAGCAAAAATGAAGCTTCAGCATTTCCAAACACAGAGAACAAACCAAGTACAGAGACCTAAGGAACCTTGGAGATAGACAAGTTCTTCAGTTCCTTAAAAACGCTCATCTCCTCTGTGTCGGGGAATGAAGGGGAGGGAGAGGAGGAGAGAGCAAAAATGAAGCTTCAGCATTTCCAAACACAGAGAACAAACCAAGTACAGAGATGGCCACCACGTGTGCCAACACGTCTTGCAGGCTGGATGGAGCCTGTGATGGGATAAGCCATCACCACCTCTGCCAGCTACAGCAGATGCAGGAACGGGGAAGCCAACAGCTGCGCTGGAGAGCAGCATCTACTGCTTGTGAGTCCTCGGAACTTAACAGAGACTGGTTTGGGTTGAAGGGACCTTCCAGGCTCACCACGTCCCCCC
>NW_010391289.1:27451-31648 GCF_000710305.1 Buceros rhinoceros silvestris | reverse complement strand
GCAGGGGGCTCAGAGCCCCAAGGGCCAACCTGACCTGGGATGGGGCCAGGGATGGGGCTGCTGCCACCTCTCTGGGCAACCTGGGCCAGGGTCTCAACACCCTCAGCATCAAAAATTTCTTCCTTCTCCCTGGTTTGAAAGTCCCTCTTTTAGTTTAAACCCATCACCTCTTGCCCAATGACAACAGCCTCTGCTGAGAAGTCTGTCCCCAGCTTTCTCACAGGCCCCTTTAAGCTCTGACAGGCCACACTAAGGTCTCCCTGAAGCCTTCTCCTCTCCAGGCTGAACAACCCCAGCTCTCTCCCCTGTCCTCCCAGCAGAGGGTTCCACCCTCCCATCATTCCTGTGGCCTCCTCTGGCCCTGCTCCAACAGGTCCGTGTCTCTCCGGTGCTCTTGCCTTTCTTCTTCACGCCTCTCCTCAGCATGGGGGCAGGAGTCTGGTGGTCCAGGAGCTGCTCTGAGTACTCGTGTCAGAAATGCTCGGGGTTATTTCTTCCCTAGAGCCAAGCAGCACTGGCATGGACTGCTCCAGGACAGCGCAGACTTCGCCAGCAAACAGCAGCTTTAGAGACAGAAAAGCATCTATTTTCCCCGGTGCTCAACCCTGTGCTGGGTTTAAAAACCTGTGGGTCTAAAGCCCTCCTTATCAGCAGCTCGCACAGAGCGCAGCTCCTCAAGACGCAGGAAGCGTACCGACACCCCCCTTTCCTTTCCTGCCTTTCTCCCCACTCTTTGGAACTCGGAACACGCAATAATAAAGTCACAAGTCAAACCATAATAATGAGGCGAGAAGAAATTTCTCCACTAAGTGCTGAGCTTGCAAGTGGAGGAGCACTAGTAACTGGCATCCCTTGGGCACGCAGGGCGAGGGAGGGCTGTGCCCGCTCCTCTGACCAACTATCCCCAAAGCACGGCAATTTGGAAATGAATTAGCAACTCAAGCCTAAGCAGAACACCTTTAAATTAATTTTTCGGGACTTTTTAAGAAGGAAGCGACAAGTAAAAAACCCAATCAACGCCAAGTCAGCACTTCATGACTGAGAAGAATACACAAGTGACTTGCTGGTGTGAGCACAGCCTGCACATAAACATCCACCTCGAAAATAATCCTCTGAACAGCGAAGCGGGGAGCGAAGGGGATGGCAGAGAGATCCGAGAGGTTACAGGCGGAAAGAAGAGGCGATGGGTGGTGAGGAAAGGAGAGCCCGGAGAGAAAACCCCCTTGAAAAGCACACCCCAGCACCTGGCCCTGCTGTTGCATCGGGGTTTGTTTTCCAGACTGCCCACGGGTTTTGTGCACAAACCCGCAACGATTCTGCCGTCGATTCTCCATTTTGGAAGCTGAGAATTGTTGGCATTTTGAATTGGTGTTTGAGGAGTGGTCGGCTTTTTTTAAGGGTGTTATTTTATAGGCATTTTACTCTTAGAAAAATTCAGAGGTTTTCCGCTGAAGCCACAGAGCTGACACCTTGGGCACTGCATTCTTCATGCCCAGTTCTGCACTGGCAAGGCTTTTTCTCCCGGAGCTGGTTTTAGCCAGCCCAACCTTCCCTCTGCATCCGCGTTGATGCTGCCAAAATACCGGTGGGTGGGTATAAAGCAGCTACACAGCTACACCAGACCAACCTTTCCAACTGCGGCTACACCGGGCTCGTCCACGGCCCTGCAGCACTGGGAGCCACTGGGATTTCTGAAACAACATGGTGAAATAGCGGCTTGACTACGTGGCCAGTTTGAAGCAGCCCATTTGAAATTTCTGGCTGGTGGCGCACCAAGGGAGCGCGAGGTTCAAGAGCTGGCCATCACACGACGTGTTCGGCAATGAATTCGGACTGCTTTTCTAACCCAGCTGTCTTGTTTAAAAACCAACACAACCCTCCAAGGGATACAAGTAATTAATTTCAACCCAAGCTCTAAAGCAGCGGCTCCCAAACTTTCTTTCCGGGCTGCGACCTCATTTTACAGACCTGTAACTCTGTGCAACCCCAAACAGCAGAATAAATATTGGGCAAAATGGAATTTCTTCCGGGCTCACGACCTGGTTCATAACTTCCCTGAACCTCATTTCGGGGCCATCATCCCACTGTGGGAACCAAGACAGCTGTAACGCAAATGATGTACAAAACACAGACCCACCGACAGACACAAGCTGGTGGCTCTCATGGCTCCAAGGTCATAGATGGGAGACTGGCACCTAAATACAAGGTTCAGGAGCTTCGTGCGCCAGCCCCATTCATCTGTCATGGTCCTGGGCTTCCCTCACAGCCCTCTGTGCTGCGGCAGCGACGGCAAGGAGGATACCTCAAACAAAACCCCTCATGTACCCCGTGGGTTCAGTGATGTCCGTGGGGGTTTTGCCCCGCAGCGCCCAGCCCCACCCTGCCGCCCAGCTCTCTTCAGCCAGTTTCACAAACAGCAAGCCCCAAAATGTGGATGTTTCTTTACAGCATCGTAAATAAATCCCCTTCCAATCACCTCCCTTGGTGTTCTTTGTATTGCTACAAGAGAAATTCTAGCTTTAGGGGAATTACGCTGCCTTTTGCACACTGCCAAGGATGCCGTCGGTGTTACAGATGTAAATTAGAAGTGAAACGACCCCTTACCGCTATGTAAAGCTGGTAGCAGGAGCTAAGATGAGAATTAAGGCATTTGGGGTTCCCAGATCGGATCCTACACAATTACAGCCTCACAGCCAGCTGTACAAATGGGACCTTTCTAGGCTAGATATGAGAGACCAGAAAAGGGAAAACAAACAAATGGAACCACTTCAGAAACACTTTATCTCCTCATCTCTGCCCCAAGTTCATGATTTTGGCACCATCCCTGATGGTGGTGACTTACACAAGGAAAGAGACAACCAGCAAGTCCAGGCAGATAGGAGGTAAAGCGAGACAGATCCTGGGGACAGATGTTTTTTGCCACCCGCTGCCTTTCTGACACATATTTTGAAAGACGAGAAGCCCCCCAAATGGTTTAACTGGCAGGTTGGATCACGAGCAGCGTGCCCGTTAACACCTGCAAAGCGACACTCCCTCCATGTCTCCCAGGTCTCTAACCTCGACCTCAAACACTGGGATATTCCCAAGCACGTGCAGAAAACCAAGGGTAAAAGTGTAGCTCCTTGGCTCCCTATTGCCATTAAAATTAATTGCCACGTGAAACTGCTGATTCCCACCAAACGAAGCTATACGACTTACCAACTCAAGGACAGAGCAAACTCACCAGTGGTTTAAAAACGTTACCTGAGTTATTACGAAATTTTGCACCAGTGACAGCTTTGTGGATAATGCAGCTTTTACAAATTCACCGGTACCGGACTAACTTTCAAAGTAAACGATGACATTAAACAAACGTTGCAATACTGCGTTCGCACACAAAATAGATTTTCCCCTTCCAAAGCCACGCCGGGATGCTCGGAGGAAAAATAGGGAAGCAGCTCTGCCGTATCACTTCGTGAAGGGGAAACGTGCGTTCATCAGCTCCGAGCCAGCGAGGGCTGAGCTCAGACCTGTATTTCTTTCCTGCCGCTGACCTAACACGCGAGACGCGCAGGTCACTCATCATGCTTCAGCCTCCCCCCGGCTCTTAAATCGTCGCAGCATCATTTCTACACCTCAAAAGGAGACTAGACCTGCTCCAGAGCCCTTTGCAGTCCACAGTGTCTTCCCATTGATTTCAGGGGGCTTTAAATCAAGGGTGCTACATTAGTTAATTAAGGGGACGCTGTCATCTGGAATCTACTCGGTTTCAACCACAGTTAAACCACCTCTGCCTGAGTGAATCTCCCTGCCCTTTCCCCATTGATTAAATATTTTTCCTCCCAACTGATAGAGGAAAGACCTGCCAAGCTGCCATGAGATTTGAAAACGTGGGAGAAAAATTGCTTCTGTACGAGCCGCTGTCAAACCAAAGCAGACACTGAAAAAAGGAGGAAAAGCATTTTCCAGTCTTTTTTACAGCTTACAACAAGAGATGGTAAAACTATTTCAGAACAAAGCACAAATTTTAAGCTCATACGGCTTCTCCTCGAGACACCTGATGAAGGAAGTTGTTTTAACCTATGCTTGCTGGAAGAAAGGACTAATGCTGCTCTAAAAAAAAAGAGATTCTAGGAAAAAACCCTGTTTTTCTCCACTTTTACATTCTGTTTGCTCTGTGCATTTATCACCAGCATGTGTAGAAGCAGCCTCACTCTT
>NW_010391289.1:12676-27336 GCF_000710305.1 Buceros rhinoceros silvestris | reverse complement strand
TCCCCAGTGCAGGCAGCGAGTTAGTCACACTTTCCCCTGTTGTGTAGCTCCTTTAGTCAGCAGCAGGGAAGTGATAAAGATGAAAAAAAAAAGAAACAAAAACAGGAAAACGCAATTGTAAAAAACACAGAAATTAGCAGGAGGTCCTTGTAGGCAAATGTAATATTCAAATCGATTTCGCTTGCTTTAATTTAGGAGATTGCCATCTGGAAAGAAGCTCCGTGCCTCTCCGTGCAGCCTTTCCTCCAGAGGACGTGGACCCCGCGCGGGGTATGGCAGAGGGAGGCCAAGGACAGAGGAGAGGCAGCGGGTGGATGTGGGAGCGGAGCTATCGGAACCCCTGGGGCAGAGGTCCAGGACTTGCCCCCCTGCTCCCGGCGCTGGCTGTGAGCATGGGGGAAAGGTCTCACCCCGGCACCTCTACGGGCAGGGTGAGCCAGGAAAACCCCGCGCCCGCCAGCCCCGCACTTCCCACACTCGCACTGGGAGAAGGAGGCAGGACAACGGGAGCCAAACTTCATGCCACGCTCAGTGAAACCTCTCCACACAGCACCTTAACGGGAAGATAACGGTATCACAACAGGGGCGGGGTGAGCAAGGAAACCCCCGCCCCCGCCAGCCCCGCACTTCCCACACTCGCACTGGGAGAAGGAGGCAGGACAACGGGAGCCAAACTTCATGCCACGCTCAGTGAAACCTCTCCACACAGCACCTTAACGGGAAGATAACGGTATCACAACCTGCTTCACCAGATGTGGCAAAAATGTTCGTCAGCTTTCAGAAATCGAGAGATTGCTGCTAGAGCACAGATTTCGTAAAAATCAGCTTCCAGCCCGAGCGGTGCGTTCACTGACACTCACCAGGTGTTAAATAATCAGCCTGGGGCAGGAACAGCCCAACTTTTGTGACCAGCGTAATGTAATTATGTCCCACTGCTTCGTTCTTGGGGGTCTACTTATTTCAATTGCATTAAAGAAATAAATCACTGTTGATTGTCCCATCCCCCTTTTCTTTTAAGCTAAGCTGGGGCAATAAATCTAGAAAAAGAGTGAGCCCTGTTTCAAATAAACCCAGCAAAAGCAGGAACAACGGGACGCTCCTGAACTTTACTTCCAAAGTCACAGCCTCGCCTATTTTCCATTAAATTATTTGGTACAATAGATACATGGAGTGGCAAGGATACCAAACGACCCTAATACACCCTCTCAAAGATATCATCCTAAACCATCTGGAACCACGGTGTTCTGGCAGCCGAATGGCCTTCCATTCTCGGGACTTACCCTTGACTATAAAAAAACGGATTGGTCACGGGGGAGGCTGAGACGTCACATTTATTAGTCACAAATCCACACCAATCTGCTTCCACGCAACAAACACAGAAAAGACAAGGCAGAATCTTGCCTCAAAGACTTTGAGGTCCAAGTGCAGCAGACACCCACCATGCCCGACCAGAAGTGGCTCCCTCACCGCAGCGAGGCACTGCGTGGGAGGAGCTCCACAATCCGGGAAGAAAGGATTCGTTTGTAAATGTCACGAGCTGAACCCATCAGCATGACCCACATGCTAGTCATGCCTCTGAATGATGAGGTTGATGTTTCAACGGTGTGCAGGAGATGGGGGAAGAAAGAGGGGGTGAGGTGGTTCTTCTACTGCACTGTGGTGGTGGGGAGCAGCACAGGGCACAAGTCCCATCGCTCTGATCCAGGGCTGCCCCACTCAAACCCCATTACCAGAGAGCATCCTCCTGGCTCTGCGAGGACAAAGACCGGGCTTAAATTATCGCTAAATAGTATCACATTTCTACATAAAACCAACAAAACCAAGCCCGAGATACTCCCAAGGCAGACCCCAACCAGCTGGGGTTTGGAAAGGTTCAGCCCACGCTCAGATTCACCTTCTCAACACAAACAGTCTCCACCTCCCAGGAAAGCCCTAAGCCACCAGCAACGTAATGCGGAATGAGAACACTTACGAACACGCTTGGACAGAAAAACGCTTCCCAGATACTTTTTTCCTTCTCTGGTGTGAGTTGTCGACCCCCAGACGTGCACGATGCTGACTGAATTTAGCCTGGCCGGGCACTTCTGTCAAATATTTAAAGACAAAATGGCCAGCAAGAGGCTGAGCAACCTCACGCGAGCGTTTCTGTCACTGACACAAATCTTAATTCTCCAAGGACCGTCTCACATGCCAATGGGAAGCTCAGTAAGGGATGAGGTTTTTAATCTAATCTGCTTTCAAAATAATTTTATTGGCATTGATTGTGCTGAATTGTATCTATGGGAAGGAATTTAAAGCAAGAGCACACACATACATATATGAGCCAGACAAGAAAGCGTCTCTTACCATTACTGTTAGCTGATAACAACGAAGAACCACCACCTCAGTACTATCGCCAGGTAAAACTACCTGGTCCCGGGGGCCAGCACACAGCTTTGTTTTTAGAAGTGATTCCAGCATATAGAATATTAAGCAACATTCTCAAAAGCAGCCTGGATTTAAAATTCTTCTGTTTGACTCTGCTCCTCTTCCCCCTAAAAACAACCCCTAAAATCCCAGCTGCCTCTAAGCCCAGCTGTTTCCTGGCTTTTTCTATGCAAATTGTTCTCCCTGGATTTTATTGTGTGCATGTTCATGTCTCTTAAAACGCACTCAAGGTTGAATTAGGGGCCCTACTTCCATCAGAGGGAATTCCTGTAAAATAAGCTTCATTCTCACAGTATCTGACATGGGATTATTATCCCATAACTCAAGGGTGTCCTACCGGTTCTGTATTAAACACGGCTCCAATGAAGTCCCAGAGGGAAAAGCCCATGAAGGGACACGAGTCACTCCAGAGTAAACATTTCACATCTCCTGGCCAACCCGCCCAGCGCTCCCCGTGTGTCTGGGCAGAGGACATGCCTCTTGCCTTACTTCTGAATTTTTTTACCTTTCAGGATTAACTAAACACCGATTACATTACTGTGTAATTAGATTTAATTAAAACTTAGCTTAAAGCAGGGAACACTTCCTTTTCAATTCCAATCAAAACCATTTACCTAATTCTCAGTTTGATATTGGTGTCTCTCTCCAGCATGACAAATTTAAAACTATTACTGTATGACAGCAGGAGAAGTGGAAAGCAAAAGTTACCGTGGTAGCTGGTCAGAGAGCTCATAATTACCAGAAAATGATGAGATTTCTGCTGCTGGATTTCATGCATGTTCCCTCCCCAGTTCCCCACTGGCTTCCTCACATCACATTGAATGCAAAAAAAGAAACTCAAATGGTAACAAGCTGCCCAGTTATTTCTCCTCCCCACCAAACCTGCTATGAAACCGCTCCAGCCAAGCGCTGTACCATCCACGCCGGTGCTGGGTCCTGGCCATTCCTCCTCACTGACCTTCTGTTCAGAATTTGCGAGGTTTGTTTCCAACAGAAATGTTGCACAGCAAACTCCCGAACCCCAGAAATATCCCCGAGTCTTGAAGACTCTTTTAAAAGACCAAAGATCCTCTAACCAGCTGCGCCTGTTCTGCTCACCCCACACAACGGCTTTTGCTCCCACCCCTCTTGCTCGAACAGCCAAGGCTGTGCTGGGGTTCAAAATACGCACAATCCTGTATTATCAGCTTTGAAATAGTCTAATTCATCTTATTTATCAAACTCCAGACTTAGCCAAAGTATTTTACGGTCAATCCAGCGCTGTCCTAACACGCACTGCTGCGGTGCCAGCCTGCAGAGTGGGTCTAAAATATTTTAGGCACGGACTTGGCAGTACCTCTCCCAAATACTGTCCTCAGCCGTCCGTGATGTTCACGGAGCTGCAGATGTGCGGGCGCCATCCGAGAGAGCAGAGGCTGCCCCGCGCTGGCTGGTACCCAACGGTAAGTCTGTGGTATTTCTAATGCTCCACACAGCACTGCAGCTCAACTGATGCACTTCCTCCCCGCTCCACCCGGAAAGCCCTCTTCAACTTCCACTCCAGAAGTCTCCAATTATGCATCTTTCTTTTTCTTACTGATTTTCCTATAGGATTGTGTATCTACAAGGAACCATTTGGCAGTTGAGGCAGTTTACCCAGACATGCTGAGTGTCATTTTTCTCCCTGTTGCCTCAATTTCTCCAGAAAGACCCTGGCAGAGTGTCCAGATTCAATTTTCTAAACACCAATATAAACCCACAAAATACACTGAATGGAACAAAAAGCTCGCACTTAGTCACTCAGTGCTGTACCAGTCTCCAAAAGAATTTATCATGTGGCAGGAGAGGAAAATAATACAAGCCCTGTTTGTTACGGTTGCTTAATCCTGCTGCCCACAGACCACCGACACCCTCCTCCTCCTCCTCGCCGTGCCGCAGTGATATTCCAGTTCCAGAGCCCTCAGAAACAGCTCGATAAACTGGGAACCCACGTGAAACGGCCGTAATTCCAGCCGTCATTGATAAGGCATGGCCCAGCAATGAAGAGAAGGTACCGGCGGGATCCTCGGTTCAGGTCCCCGCGATTCGGCAAGGGGAAGGCAAAGGGGTGCTCGCCGAGGAGCTCGGTGTCCTTCCAGTCACGGACCTTGCAGAACAGCTGGGTAGCAGAGGGCGGGTGGGCTTGCTGGGAGGCCAAGGATCTCCCCCTGCCCGCCCCCGCTGGGTGCCCTGCTGGGGGCACCAGAACAGAGTGACCTGCGGGGGATGCAAGGAACTGAAACGGGAAAACCAGGAAATAAAACGTAAAAAGCGTATTGTGAGCAAGAGTTTGAAGGAAGTAGCAGAGCCCTTAACAAATTGGTTATCTGTCTGGTTAGCTGATGCAGAAGTGGAACAGGACATTAATTCAACGTGCCACAGACTTATATTCCACTATTATTTTCTGGTGGGTTTTTTCTTCCCCTTCCCCCCCCCCCCCCCCCCCATTAGCTGATGCAGAAGTGGAACAGGACATTAATTCAACGTGCCACAGACTTATATTCCACTATTATTTTCTGTTTTTGGGGTGGTTTTTCCCTCCCCCCCCCCCCCCCCCCCCCCCCATATATACGTACACACACATATATATAAGTCAAAAAGCGAAGTATTTCTGGGCAAGATAGTAACTGAAGTTCACAAAACTCCAACTAAAAGATCTGCTCATTATTAGAGCTCGACTACAGCCAGGCTTGGAAATGAAGGGATAAAGTAAGACCAGCTAAGGAGAAAAGACCCTCCTCAGACACCAGCAGCCCTTGAATTGTGGGAAATACCCCCAACCAATAGGTCATACCATTAGGCTCACACAAACCTGCACAAACGAGTCCCCACTCTCTGTGCCTTGCAGGATATGGCGGCTTGCCAATAATTTCACTTTAAATATGAAAATGGATCTCAAATCCAACTTTCTAGCTATAATTACGGCATGGGAGATCGATGGCATCCCTATGCTGCACAACGACTATTTAAAACACCTTCGGCTGCGCTTACGAAGCTCCAGCCACCTCCAGAACTACGGAAACTATACGCAGCGTTAGCAGGAAATAAAATCAGTGGTTCACAATGAAGAACTGAAGCGATTCAGCATTTTTCCAAGAGGTACAGACTGCAGTGTCACTTCTGCAGTGACACCGGCACGCAGCGTGGTGTATAGAGAGGAAGGAACAAACGTGCTGAAATCCTGGAAATGAAATGTCCGCTGCCGAGATGGCGCTAACGGCGCCGGGAACTGAAGCGGAATGGAGACAGATTTCTAGTTACCAGCAAAGTCAAGTTCTCCCAAGTGTCGCAGGGAACGTCGCATCCCCTCTACAATGTCACATCACCCGAGTGGGCACTAAGACGATGGCAAAAGGCAGAAAAGAAAGACAAAAGGGAATGAAGCTGGAAGAAGGGAACAGGGGGAGAAATGAGAAGCTGAGGCTAGAGCGGAAGGCAGCGAGGATGGCGTAAGGAAAGCCACAGAAAGCCAGGCAAAACAGCGGAGACACCCCCATCACACCTACCGCTCGCTCACGCCTGTCGGGCTGCTTTCATTATGTCTTTGTATTCTGGCAGCATCTGGCATCTGCCGCCGAGATCAGAGCCATGTTGTGCCAAGCGTGGATCAAGACCTTCCTGCTCATGAGCTGAAATTCCAAACAGACAAAAGGGAAAACAGAGCGAGGGACCTCACCAGCCCTGCCCAGAGCGGCCAGGAGCCGCGGCAGCAACAACACCCATCTGCTTTGCGCCCACCACCGTCCTGGTCATGTGGGGAGCACACTGAGCACATCTATGTTTTTTTATGGCAAGAGCTGATTCTTTCAAGTGGTTTTTAGAAGCTCTCAGAATCCATCTACCCCTCAAGTGAGGATGGGTCAGGCGTTTGGGTTTGGCAGGCACCATCTCTGCACTGGCTGCTCTTAAGAAATCAGGCTGGTTTCCCTGTGGTCCCCATCCCCAAGAGCTGTGGAACAGGTCTTCTGGGAACCTGCGCCAAAGCTCCAAGGAACCTATAGAAAAGTGCAAGGAACGGGACTGAACTTTAACAGGCAGCAGCTACAACCCTCTTCTGCTGCCATCAGGAACCAAGCAGGTTCCAAACACCCACACGTGTCACAGTGCGGCTCCACGGCCGCCACCAAAGCTCATTTCACACCCATCAGGCTGCACAGATCCTGGGGCTGAGACTCCCGGGCTGCCCCTTGGGCTGCCTTGCACCCTCCGGGCTCTGTGGCTCCAAGTGTGGCTATAAAAAGTCAGGAGCATTCCTCTCGTATTGTACCGTGGAGCTCTGCAGAACTAATTATTTTGCAAACAGAGCTCTAAATCATTAACAAAAAATGTTGATTATAGCAGCTGCAATCATCTGGCCCATGACTTAAAAAGCTGGATGCAATAAATTGCATGGGGAGGGGCTGGAAACACACTTCCAGAGCTCCGGAATACAGGATGTCAGAAACCAAGCACCGCCTGCACCGCGTACACTTGGGCTCTATCGGTGCTTTGTGACCAGACCGATACAGAAAGTCCTTCATCCCCAAGCAATTAAAAAAACTACCAGATATCATCAAAAGAATGAAAACACTGTGGTATTTTCCCCCAGGCCTTCTGTCTTTTCCTCCTGCTCTTTGGAACACTCATAAACTTACATTTTTACATTTCCCCATTAGGTTTCTTAGATAAATATTTTAACTAGTCAAAATACCACAGCTTGAAATGGGGATGGCTTCTCTTTATTTCCTTTTTCCACGCTGGCTGCCAGCTCTGGGAGTTGTTCCTTCGAACGCACGGCGGGAGCCGGAGTGCGCCACACGTCCCACCGCTTCACCTCCCGCGGGCAGCTGCAGGCACATGAGGAGTCCCACCACCACCTCGGTCTCCAGAAGGGCATTAACAGCAGGGTACCACCTACACGTGGCCTCCTCCACGCCACCTCCAGTGGCACCAAAGTGGAAAGTCAGGCCTGGAGGGCATCTTCTAACAAGAACCACATTGCCTTGCCCGTAACGCAGCCAAGCAGCAGAGCACTCTTGCTGCAATCCACAGAATCACAGAATCATTTCGGTTGATCATCTCAGTTCGAGTCCCTCTGTTCCCCCAGCACTGCCAGGTCCCCACTGCCCCCTGTCCCTCAGCACCACCTGGACACAGCTGGGAAACCCCTGCAGGGATGGGGACTCCACCACTGCCCTGGGCAGCCTGGGCCAGCCCTGGACATCCCCAACAGGGAAGAAATTGTTCCTCAGGGCCAACCTACATCTCCCCTGGCGCAACATGAGGCCATTTCTTCTTGTCCTCTTGCTTGTTACATGGGAGAAGAGACTGATCCCCACCTTGCTCCAACCTCCTTTTAGGGAGCTGTTGAGAGCGAGAAGGTCTAAACCCCCCCAGCTAAACCCTCCCAGGTACCTCAACTGCTCCTCAGCACACTTTTCCTCCACACCCTGCACCAGCTTCGTTGACCTTCTCCAGACACCTCAATGTCCTTGGAGTGAGCAGCCCAAAACTGAAACCAGTATGGTGGCTTCACCAGTGCCCAGTACAGGGGGTCGACCCCCGCCCCAGTCCTGCTGGCCACATCAGCGCTGATGCAGGCCAGGATGCTGTTGCTGTCAGAATCGAGTACCCAGATGCTCGTCCTCCACCCTGCAAGAAAATGTGCATCTTTCAGGCTTTGGCAGCAACTTTGATCTAAAGCCTATCTGGGGTGACCATGCTGCAAAGCAAGTGTCCGTCGGGAGCTGCCACCCTCACTGGCAGACAGTGACACGAGCAGTTTATCCCTTGGTACTTGCTGCATGCCTACAGGCTAGCTGCTGCAGCACGCACAGATGTGCTCCACCACGTCCAACAGGACCATCCAGAGCTGCAGCAGAAACACACCGACTTCACAGCTAAACCACCACAAAGGTCCCACTCCCCCAGGGCAAACAGCCGACAGGAGCCTGGGGCTCCGCGGCGGGAAGGGACCTCACTGACCAATGAACTTTGAGAAACTTCCTTCTTCAGTTGAATTTAAGCTCTCTTTTAAACTCAGGCTAAATTTATTGATGTGTGGGCTACCAGCGTCTTTGCCCTGGGCTGGTCACCAACGTCCTCTAATCAAACATTTCTCGTCTGCTTCCCCACCGCAGTTATTCCTTCCTCTCGGAGCTCTTCTCCAGCCTCACGTCCTCGCCGTGGCCGCGTTATCCACTTCCCTCCTTGCCCGATCGGGGGTTCTGTGCTGGCTCCCCTCCAGCTCCACTCTTCAATGCAATCAATTCAGTTAAGAGCCTGGCAAGCTCGTTTGTTGGTTTTTTTCCCCCATGTCTGTTTTTTGGAGTTTCAAAGCAAAGAAAAAAAAAAAAAAAAAAGACGACAGCTTTTCCAGTATGAAGAATAAAAATCTTACACTGCAGCAGTGTGGCTGGCCCATAAACAAGGCACTTTTGGGAAATAATGAATACGATAGCTGGTAAAACAGCGCGTGACAGAGGTGCGCGGAAAGGAGAGAGGGGGAAGTACAACTTCCTCACCTGCCTCTGAAGAAAGACACCAAAGACACCGGAGGCGTTTGCTGTTCGCTTCCAGTACTGGGTATACTGGTCCTCACCAGCGCTGCAAGCCCAAAATGAAAAAATAAATCAAAACCTCAGACCTTCCTTGTGCTAATTAGAGCGTCTCACAGAAACTGGCCACACCTCCTCGCGATCAGCGAGCTTCCAGAGACTCGTCTTTGATCTACCACCGAGACAGGACAATGCTCACGTGTGCCACGAGGTCCCTGCAGCCAAGCTGGCCACCACGACCCCCCGCCCCATGCCACCAGTCCCAAGCCGCGAGTCAGCTCCTGCCGCAGCAGCACGACTCTTCCTACCGCTGGTGAAGCCATTAAAAGGTTTTTTTTTCCTGCGGTTAGTTTATATGCTCCAGCTCATTAACATCTCCTAATACCAGAACTTGAGGCTAATTAGGCATGGCAATCCTGAGGAACATATTCTCCGTTCATCTTCCCAAAGCAGGATGCTCCTTGGCGGCCCAGCTGCAGCTCCACATGCTACCATGAGGGTATCACCCTGGAAATAAAAATACTCCAGGATCCCACACATTACACAGCAGGGATCCCGTACTTGTTAGCTGATGCCACAGTTCACAGGCTGTTTTGCGTAAAAATTGGAAGCATCGCTATCATCAAGGCAGATTCCTGCTCAGCAGCCTCGGGGAACTTCCCCAATAGTTATCAATACATCAGGGATTTCATAACAAAAGCTACTGACTCGAGAACGAAGGGGCAAAGTGCTTAGAAAACTTGGGAGACTTAAATAAAGAGCATTTGACAGGATAACGCTAGTGAGAATTTTCTCCTCCATACAGGAGCAAACAGCCTGCAGGGTCTGACACACACTTCATGCACAGGAACTACTCCCAGGAGCAAGCTGTCCATCTACGCATCGCCTCCGAGTAACACCCCTACAACCACAGGTACCCACGGAACACCAAGGGACCACACAACGCGCGTCCAGAACCGCGACATCTTAAAGCTACCTTTGCCCAGTGGATGCCTCGTGTTGTCGGTTTTTCTTCAGCGCCAACATTTCAGCAGTTGTTTTCTTCCGCCTGTTTTCAAAGGCCATCACATCACCTCCAACACCTTCACCCTGGGTCTGCTTAAAACAGCCCCAAGGGTTCACCAGTTGTGAAGCAAGGCAGCACTGGCTAAATTTCTCTGGCCGGCATTTCCAACTCCTGTAGCCTTCATTTTAACACCGGCTTGTGGCAACTAGAGGCAGCGATACTTAAAAAGCATCTTTTAAATAACTACAGCTAAAGGTACACACAGATCCCCAAGCACCTCGCCAACACACACCTAACACGTCCCTTTGCCGGTCGTGGGAAAACAGGGACCTCTCAGGAATCAAAACGCAGCTATGGACAGCACGGAGGATGACTTCATGCCCTCCCGCTCTGTAGCACCTTTACGGATGATGAGAAGAACAAATGGAGGAGCTGTGCCCACGGGCAAGGACGCAACGTGCCACAGCGAGAGGGGAGTGACAGACGTGACGAACAGCAGCGTTCCCCTCGGAATCACCCACAGCAATGCCGCTGGTGTGGGGTTTTTTTTCCTCCTCCTTTTCCAATCCCTCCTCTGAGAACTGAGTGAGCCTCAGCATTGGAAACATGAGCCAAATTCACTGCCCAAGGCAGCAGAGACCTGCCTTCAGCTGCCCTCCGATTTCCCACTTCGGAACGGATTCATTTCTAAAAGCTCCTATAAACTTGCCATCTTGGTCCTCAGATTACGAGATGGAAATGTGGGAAATCTGGACAGAGATGAAGTGCCCACCAAACCCCCTCATCTGAAGGCAGCCTAAAAACAAACCTTCCCTCACGAGACACCTTGACATCAGGACATTTACCCGTCTTCCTCCGGAGCTCTTTCACATCACCAACACGCAGCTCCAGCCAACTAGAAACCTTCAGGTGGTGAAAACGTGCCCAGAACTCCAGGAGGAAAATCAGAACAGGCGTTTGATTTTGGGCCAGCTCAGTCCAAATTGGGATTTTGTTTGTTTTGAACTGACCGAGCCGCTGCTGTGTCGCAGCCCAGCGAAGCATTAACCCACTTTACTAAGCAAGCAACGCAGCCAGCTCCCGGGCACAAAAGCCTCGGGCTTGGCACCGAAAGGAAGGCTGGGGCTCTGCAGCTTGGCTCTACGCGCGTACCACGAGCCACAGCGTGGGTCCCCCCACCTCCACGGCTCGGCAGCCCGCTCCCGAGGAGAACCAGCGCGTTCGAAGGAGCAGAAAACAAAGCTGACTGTCAGCTGCAGAGGTGCCAGCGTTTTGTTTACCTCCGAGTAAACCTGGCGACGCGGGCCAAGCGTCATACCGCTGCGCTTTTTGTTTACCTCCGAGTAAACCTGGCGACGCGGGCCAAGCGTCATACCGCTGCGCGCCGTGCTCTGCCGCGTGATCCTTGGCAAAGCGGGAGGCCTAAGTTACGGCAAACATAGCGTGAGCTTTGCAGCGATGCGGGGCTAATATTAATCAGACTGCGCTGGAGGAGTAGCAGCGCGAGCGGCACAGTTTTGTTCCCGTGGTCTCGCAGGGGATTAGCTGTTGGCAGCGCAGCGATGTCGGCAGGAGACTCCACCACCAGAGCTGTTTCCTGGCATTGGGCTGGTTTGGCTGGAGCTGCTTCTGACTCTTTGGAGAAGTAGGGGTTTTTTCAATATTTCCGAATCCTTGCAATGGCCTCAGCAGTGGCAGCAGCCCTCGTCCCCCAAGAGCCCTGCACCATCTCACCCACCAGGAACAAAGCACAGAGCCCTGTCCTGCTTCATCGTGATGGCTCATTCATATGCAATTAGCACCCAACACGATGGGTGCCCTTCTTTGTGTCTTCTGGCCAGATGTGTGCTCACTAGACCAGGCTGCAGTGAATGGGTGGCACATGTAGCCCGGCCATGAGACGTGACCTACCCGTGAGATAAGTCTCACCCTTGCTCCATCACCAGTGTCCCAAACGAAGCCCTCCAGTCCATCAGAGACCTCTGCTTCTACTGGTTTTACACGGATTAAATGATTTTAATTAATCTTTGACTGATTACAGCTCAGATGTAATTATACAGTCAGTATATCCACATCTGCCCTCTCTTTGATGACTCCCAGACCACATCTCCCACTCACACCACCAACGTACCGAGGTGACGCCAGACAACGAGCCCCCGCCGCTCTGTCACAGGGACAAGCTGCTGCACTCCTTAAATCTTCTCAACTACTTAAAAATAAAAAAGCAGACACATTCCTAAAACACACCAAGCAAAACGTCGCTCCCGACGCTGTCTCGGCAGAGGAAGAACCCTCTGCCCCGCAGGCCGGCAGGACCGCTTGCTGCCACCGCCACGCTCCCGTTTGGGGCAGAGTTACCAGGGCTTTACACTGCGCAGGCGCTTCTCTCCCTCTTCGCTTTAAAGAGTGTGGTGCTGTTCCCGTACTGTACCGACGAACTCACGCTGACCTGTCAAATAAATATTTTTCCCGAGGTAACACTGTTTTAAATATATCCATTTAGTATCCTTATTTGAAAACACTGGATAAATTAGATGCCTGTAAAACTTGACTTTCCAGTATTTTGTATTCGGATACACTCCTAGGGCACCCTCTTCCATGGCAGCCAGCCCGTATTTCCAAGTAACTGCAATTTTCAAAAGCCAGCTACGCTTTTCTGTGCATTTATCATCCCCCCTGCCTCCCAGTTCAAGAATTCTACATTCGAAGAAAACAGTGTGAGGAAGAGGAGCGCATGGACAGCCCAACACACTCTTAGCCCATCTCCAAGGTACCTTACATCTCCCATCCCCAACCAGGGATCCTCCACCAGCTGCATGAGGCTTCCCTGTGGCCTGCGTCAGGACTGGACTGTGCAGTTCTGCACGACAAAGGGGAACCGTGACGCCGATGAAGACACCGCCGAGTGAAGCCCTAAGCTCCAAAAGCCACATTCAGGGAATGTGGCTTCAAAATATTTCAGATTCTCTGCAGGCATTTGGTGGCAGAAGATGCGATGCTGTGATGGACCATATTTCTCACATGAAAAGCCGAAGTGTCAAGCGGGCTCAAATACACTTGTTGATAGAAGGGCAGATTATGCTTCCAATGGCAGGAGCAGGGAGCGGGTTGGCAGCTCTGAGCCCACGGCAGCACAGGGGCTGCCCAACAGCCCCGGCGCTTCAGCAAGTGCCAGGGCAGAAACGTCGCCTTGCAGAGTGCCCAGCACACGCCTCTGTCTTACTGGATCTTCCTTTGCTCCCTCATTTTGAGAGAGGTTAAATACGTCAAGCGTTAGCTTACAAAACCTCTACAGCGAATCCTCTTACTCACGAGCTCTTTCTAAGCAGTCGCAATCTTCCCAACGACACGCTCGCTTTGACCGTTCTGGCTGCCGCCTCCCAGACCCCGCGGGTTCCCGTGCCGCGGCGGCAAGAAGCTGACCTCCACACAACACCCGCGTCAGGACACCACGGACACCGCAGAGGAGCACTACCATGTCTCCTCACCCATCCCTCCTCTGGCCTAACGTCTTGTTTGATCTTTTGTGGCCGCAGCAGCACGCTGAGCAGATGTCTTCATCCAGCTGTCCACCGCGACCCTCGGGTCTCTCTCCCCAGCGGTCACAGTTCATTTGGAGCGCAGCGATGTGTACGAGCAGCTCGGACCGCTCCTTCCCGGGCGCCAAACCTCGCGTTTGACAGCGGTGACTGCGCCTACCCCGGCGCTCCTCCTTCACTTCAGCTCTGCCACCTTCTTCACGGGGCTGCTTCCCACCGGCGATGCTGTGCCGGCTCCCGCTGCCGCTGTACCACCAACTCACTGTCCACCTCTTTTCTCCAGGTTATTAGCGAGAACACTCAGTCACGACGGAGATACTTGGAGCAGTGCAGCATCAACTTACTCCCTGAAAAAACCGCTGATGCTCGATTCCTGTTCTAAGCTAGGGCAAGCTTTTTCACCCTGCGAGACTTGCTCTTTGACCATCGCAGGCTGGTTCTGCGACACCTACCACTTTGCTCACGTAGCATTTAAACACCCCCCAGATTTGTGATCTCTGTTTTCTCTTAGCACAGCCTTGTCACGCGGGTATCTTTAACTGGGGTTTTTCAGAAGAGCTGCTGCTCCGATGAGGCACACAACTGTCCTCCCCTCCTTTTTTCCATAAATAACCCCAAGCAGATCAGCCACGTGGAGCCACGCACATTGTGCAGACCCAGGCAGGCAAGACCCTGGTTAATTGTGCGTACTGGAGGCAGCGAAACCAAGGAAAGGAGATGTGCGCCTGAGCATGACCCTGAAAGGCAGCAGAGCAAAGGGGCTTCTCCGATGGAGCTCCTGCCCTGGCAACCCGGGGGACAGCAGGCTGCGTCCAGAGGAGAGGCCATACGGGTGGGAAAGGACAGAGCCACACCAGTGGCACCCTGGGAGCATCTCCCAAGGCCATAAAATGCCGAAAAATAAAGATTCGTCATACGTTACTTTAATGATACATCAATTTGTCAGGTTTCTAGAGGTTTCTGAACGTGCCATGGTCTCCACGAGGTTCCGCGCTCCTCGAGCAGTACACCCGTGCCTCATCGCAGCACATGCTGAGCCACGGGAGATGCTGCCACGCCTGGAGGCACAGGCCCGCAGGGACACGGGTCCTGCTGGCCCATGCCTGGAGGGCCAGGGCGCCTGCGCGAGCCCCT
>NW_010391289.1:10682-12173 GCF_000710305.1 Buceros rhinoceros silvestris | reverse complement strand
GCTGTTAACCCCCAGAGGTCCATCCGAGCGGACAGCCGCTCCCTACAGCTTTACCGCTCGCGGGTTTTCCTCCCTTTCCCCACATCTTCCTACAAACCCATTCCCCCCTCACCCGCAGCCCCTGATTTTCACAGTGGTTTTTACCAGCCAACCTCCCGGCTCCACCGCCACCGTTTTCCATTTTCTGGAGACTGACCCGCTTGGTTTCACCAGTGTTCAGCTGCTTTTACCTCCCTCGGGAGCCGCACCAGCCCGCTCCCCCCGGCACCTCCCGACCCGTCCCGTTTTGGCCAGCAGAGCAGCAACAAAGTCAGGAAACAGCCAGAAACACCCTGGCGTTAAGATCCACTTAATAAGTTGTCAGCCGGGTCCCGCGCATCTATTCTTGTGGGCATAAAGATCTCTGTCAGCAGTCACAACACGGATTTACGCTCCCAGCACAATTCCTAGCAGCATTTAAAGATTTTTAACGACCATCCCTTTGTGCCAGGGACTTAAGCGCTGATCGAATGTCACAACGTGACACATGAATGCACAACATGACGGAGCTTTGACAGGCAGCAACGTTGTAATATGATAATTCCTCTTTGTCCCTTAATCGCCTCTGTTTTTTGCAGACTTGATTCACTTACCAACATGTGATCAATCACTGCCTTTTTCAGTGAGATAATTTTTTGCCCTCTATCTAAATGGCTCCTGTCAAAGGGAATCCAGTACTAAATTAAAGCTGATATGCTTGTCTCTGCCTTTTTGTTTGTTGACTTCTTCTCGCACACAATTGATTTTAAATAGATTTTTTTTTTTTTTTTTACCGGTTCCATCACCATTTATGCATTTTAAGAAACCTGGCTCCTTGAAATTAACACTGGATACACACACATTTTAAAAAAGGTCTTGAGCATCTACTTTACCGGAGAGGAATAAACACAGGAGTATGTGCTGGCAAGCGTATCAAGTCCCCACTAGACACGGTGTGAGTAAGTTGCCTGTTTAGCTCTTCCCACATGCTCTATTTAAAACTGGGAGATGACAGTCGAGTCTCGAGATTTGTGAAGACAACAAAAAGAGGATGGTGTAATTTAACATGAAGGGAAACAAGGCAAAGATCACTTGTTCCGAGACGGTAAGAATTCAGGGTTGAGCTGAAGCCCAACACAGAACTTCCCAGACATCCCTCACCCGCATTTGCACACCCCGATGAGCACCTCAACAACAGCCAAGAGGTCTTTGGGGGCACAAGCCCAGGAGAAATGAGAATCTACCTTTGTGAGAAGAGAGAGGTGTTTTTGCAGCTCTCTGGTGATGATCAGACAGGTCCCAAACAGCTCTGCACCGCCCGGGGCAGAGGCAGAGCAGCCACGCGCCAGCCCAAGCCTCTCCAAGCAGAGCCACGCACATGAAAACCACCCAAACCCTCTGCCTCGCTGCCTGCCTCTTCCCTCCAATTTCCTCAAGTGCATCCACACCGTGTTCGAAACCTCAAAATTTCAC
>NW_010391289.1:2298-10525 GCF_000710305.1 Buceros rhinoceros silvestris | reverse complement strand
AAACCCTGGTGCTGCTGAAGCCGATGGCAGAGCGGCCACAGACCCAAACCGGAGCGGGAACCTGCTCTCTGGTCACCGAGACTCCTCCGTGCGCGTCTGGTTGGTGATTGCTACAAGGCAAGAGAAACTGCAGAAATCCCAGGGGCATCTCCGTCCCTCCCGTCCCAACCAGATTCCCGCGCAGACCCTCCCTGGCTGTCATCCTTCCTCACCGCCTACACACCACTGGAGCCATCGACACGGGGTGATTTCAAAGCAAGGTAAGACAACGCTTATTTAATTCACTGATTAAATAACAGCAGATTTTTGTGCATTATAAATTATCCTATGTGGTTGTCCTGGTTATGCACATACGACACTTAATACTTTGCCAAGATCACGTAATAGACACGTCACAATCAGCCCTGTAATATAAATAATCATCTCTTTTTATAGATTTTTTTTTTCTTTTTTGAGGAAAACTCCTCAATGAAACGCCAGCTCTAAGGTGGACAGTTCTCGTGAAGAGAAAAAAAAAAAAAAAAAGAATGTTTTGCTCTTGTGGTTCTAGCAGTTTTCTCCCTCTGCGCAGAGGGAAAAGGGAGAGCAAACAGCTTGGTGATGAGGCATCACCCCTGGGCGAGGGCGAGCGGCGCTCCAGATAGACGCGTCCATCCGCAAAGGGCGGCGGGAGCCAAGGCGTGAACAACATACCGATGAGAGGGGAAGGGGGAGGACTGGCTTAGGAGAAAAACCAAAAAAAGCTCCTTTTTCAAAACACATTATTATTGCACAAACCGTATTTTAATGTGTTTTCAGCAAGGCACCAAATAGCCCCAGTATCTGCTTTGTGTCTCTTGGCAGTTCGAGAATGCCAAGACGCCCCGTCCTCGGGGTGCCAGAACCGATCTGTTGCCAAGAGACACAAAACTGATAGCACGGGTGTATAAAGCCGTCTGTGGAAAAGCACGAAACAGCGAACGACCTCATGTTCGGGGTTTGACTTAGTCAGCAAGACATCAAGGAAGAAAAATTAACCTTTTGCGACGAGGTTTAAAACTGACCGTTTGGATCCTCTCCGAGGGAGGGGCAGCCTCTCTGCCGCAGAAACGTGCTGGCGTTTGGTACTGTGGATCAAGAAAACACCCCGCTGCTTTTTCTTTAATGTTTACCTCTGTTTTGAGAGGAAAAATATTAAAAATTACTAGTCAGGGCACTCGGGGGATGCTGCCGGGGATGCCGTGACTTGGGGAGGCTGGGCAGGTCACAGCTCTGAAGCGTAAATCCTCAGAAGAAACCCAAGCGCTGGACCTTCACGCTGGCACTCAGGCGGGGACCTGGCGACGTTACCCTCTGAGAAGCACTTTGAGGTTCCACCTGCACACATCCAAAAAGTTTCCACATTTATCAGTTTGGTCACCAGCAAGTTCTTCAAATATTTATTACTCCAAGGCGTGAGTAACCCACTGGAGGTGCTGCAGGTTCACCCTCTGCAAACACTGCCCCAGTTCTGGGCATCCCTCTCCTTCCCCCAACCTGCGAACGGGAGGCAAATCCTTCCAAACAGAGTATTTTTCCCCCCAGAATCTTCCTGCTGTAATTACGGCTCACGTTTGCTGCCCTTCCCAGTGACAGAATTAAATCCAGTGTGTTCAGGACTCCCTTAAAAGACAAAACGTGGAGTGAGCCCGACTGCTGCTTTCAGATGGGTTCTCCACGGACTGCTTCTTTTCAGTTTGTTTCACCGAAGTGCGATGGTGGAAATTAAAACTCTAATTAAGAAATACAGTAATTAACTGTAATTAAGAGTTACAGCAAGATTTGGGGTTTTTGTCCCTAATCTGGGACACAAATTTTTATGTGTTGAATTAAAAACTCCATTTAGGAACCAAAACGTTAGGAGGCTGTGAAGGAACT
This sequence comes from Buceros rhinoceros silvestris, assembly GCF_000710305.1. Lineage (NCBI taxonomy): Eukaryota > Metazoa > Chordata > Aves > Bucerotiformes > Bucerotidae > Buceros > Buceros rhinoceros. The sequence continues at coordinate 8,629 of NW_010391289.1, read as the reverse complement.
AGGTGAGTTTGGATTTACCCAGGAAAGGTCAAATTTAAATTAGAGGAATGTTTAAAACACTAAACTGCTGGTATATCATGCAGGTGTTGCAATAAAAACCAGGTATAGAGGTATTCAGATACAGAGGTGTCCACGCCACCGGTGTTGAAGCACCTTCAGAGGCGGAGAATGCAGCATCTCCCGCTCAATAACGAGGATCTCCAGGTGTTTTCGGACCAAGGACACAGGAGAGCAATAAACCTTCGCCAGGACTAAAGAGCGAAGAATCCTGATAGGTGGGAGCCTGGTTACGAACTGCCAACAGTCGGTTGACAGGAAAGGTCGTGGGGTTTGGGTTGGTTTTCTGGGGTTTTTTTGCATTACAAATAAAAAGGTCTTGCTGCTCTGATGAGAGAAAAACATTTTTTCGCCTCATGAGTCGCCCAGGCAGCCAAGCAGCGCCACGCCAGTGTGTGGGCAGAGAGATGGGGGCACTGGGAGGGGAGAGGAGAGTTAATAAAATTCCTGCCAGGAAATGGAGAATGAGATTAGAGGAGACGTTCTGGCCACGAGGCCGTCCTTTGGCTGGAGAAGGCCTCAAAGCCAAAGTGTCTCTTCTAATCCTATTTTCTATTTCCAGAGTGCATTCTAATAACCCCTTTGTACACGGCACAATGACTTTAGCAAGTCCTATTTTAAGCAGATTTTCCACACTAGAAAGCAAAATGGGTTAAAATAATAGCACCGTCCACCCCGCACGCGCGACGCGTAGCTTAATCCGGTGTCCGACGCCGGGGCCGCACAATGTGGTACAAGGTCCACGTATAAAAGCGCCTTTCAGGACAAGCAGCCCCAGGCGCAGTATGGGGGAAATCAGGCTGAGGAGCACAGCTCCGTCCCAGCAGCGGCCGGCCCTCGCTTCCCAACCTTGGCTGATGTCACCGGGCTCCAAACCTCCTCCTCTTTTGGGCAAAACGCTGCACCAGCCACTTCCTGCCAGGGTTTGGAGATGGACACCAGGAGGGTGAGGCGGAGGAGAGTTGGCACAAGTGTGCCCAGCCCCATGGTAGAGCTAACCTGCAGCTCCACGTCAGCATCCCCACAGCCACTGAGTCACCAGCCAAGCTAACCTTGGTAATTCACCGCTTTGCAAGAGCCTACACCTGGACAATGTTTTTTTCACCTCCACAAATACAAAACCCCCATGAAACCCCTGCAGGAAACCCAAGCTCCTGAAAGCGGCCACACTCAGACCAGGTCTCCACCGTGGGCAGGAGTCCTCCTCCTGATGGTACTCATGGTCCCAGCGAAGCCAGGGGAGACACTTTAGCAAAGCAAAGCCAAGATAAAACACCTGAACGATGTCACCTGTTGTAAGGCACACGCACCTATGGAGTCCACCTCCCAAGAAAGCTGCTACCGCAGCCGAAGCAAGAAGCCCAGCGCAGCCTGGCACTGCTGCACCAGCCCCCTCACCAGCCTGAGGGGAAAAGTCCTTCAACATCCACCAACCGCACAGAAAGAAAAGCAGAACAGCTTCGCACTGAAGTAAACACAAATAAACAAAGGGGGAAAACGAGCGTCTAACCATCACCTTGGTGTACGGGCAGTAGATGTTTGGCTCCCAACCAGGTCGGTGGTTTTGCACATCTGGGCTTTGTGTCCCAGCAACCCTGAAGCCAGCAATGAAGTGAAGGGACCCAACAGCGCGGCAGCGGTGCGTGGCACCTCAGCACTACGGGCAAGACCTGGCCACAGCAAGAAATAAAAGCGCAGGAAACCCCCCAAGGAAGTTGAGCTGGAAGCACAGAGTGTGAGCTGGGGAGAGCAGTGGGTAGAGGGGACAGCAGCCCAGCACAGGCTGGGGCAGGTAAGTCATGGGCAAGAGGTAGAATGGAATCACAGAACGGTTTGGGTTGGAAGGGACCTTAAAAATCATCCAGTTCCAACCCCCACCACGGGCAGGGACACCTTCCACCAGAGCAGGGTGCTCCGAGCCCCGTCCAGCCTGGCCTTGAGCACTGCCAGGGATGGGGCATCCACAGCCTCTCTGGGCAGCCTGGGCCAGTGCCTCAGCACCTCACAGGGGAGAATTTCTTCCGCAGAGCTAATCTAAATCCACCCTCTTCCAGTTTGAAACCATCACCCTTCATCCTATCACTACACGCCCTTGTAAAAAGTCCCTCCCCATCTTTCCTGAATATTTTTATATTTTCACGAATATAAAACCACAAATACCACAGTGAGGGAAGGTGAGCAGAGGAGCACAGGAACCAGCGAGCGGCATGGCACCGAACACGGGGAGAAGGCAGGGCAGCTGCAAGGCCTGCGTATCTGTGAGGACGAAAACCAAACCAAAACCACCAATAAACACAAGTTAGCAAAGAAACTCCTGAAACAAAGAACATGCCATAGAAATAACTGTTGTCCTCTCTACACAGCATCAGTGGGCAGCACCCAACCTCCAGGCAGCATGCAGCAGACCACTAGTCACACTGAATTAAGGAGGAGGTCTGAGCACCGCAGCCAGATGCCACCACCCACCCAGCAGCTCCCTGAGCCCCCACGGCAGCCGTGCTGCTTGGGTGAAGCCCTCCAGGGTGGCAAAGCCAGCAGCGTCCTGAGCAGCTTTACCTCTGGTACATACGGTGGGGCTGAGGCAGGGGGTGGTGGACCTCAAACCCTCACCAGGAAAAGCATCAAAAGGGAAATACAGGAGAAACCACCCAAAGACCTAAACTCCACTGTGTGCATTGCAGGAAAAAAAAAAAAAAAACTCTTTTAATTATTATAAAGTCAGGTTAAGCACAATGGAAATTTTTCCGCATCTCAGTGGTGCTCTGTGGTAGCCAACGTTCATGGCCCATGGAATAAAACAGAGCAGGTGAGAAACACAAAAATCTATGTAGCATGAAATATCTCTGAGAGACTTGTTTAGCAAAATTAACTAGTAGTTTAATAGAAAAAAAAAGCTTGATGTATGAGAGTGCTCCAATTTCTTCATAGAAATTAACATTTCAATCCTGGTTTTATCTAGAAGTCATTAAACTGTGCAACATGAATTATTGGAACTGTAGCAGAGAATTAACTCTATTCATCAAGTAAGTCCAAACAGTTTAGAGTGCATCTGTAATGAAAAAATAGCTCCACATTTCTATCTCTTCTCATTAAAGTAAACCAGTTTTCCCTCTCTCAGTATATAAAACTGTCTTCTCCTCATGTAATTTATATTACCATAAGCCAGCTCGCATTCTAAACTATTACACGCCTCCAATTAATTTTTGCAGCTTTTGCCTGAAAATTTAATGAGATAGTAGTGTATGAACCTGCTGACTCCAGATTACGTGTGTGCTTCCAATATTAATGTTGGCATAATAAAATAATCTGATACATACTTGATGAGAGCTTTTCACTATTGTGAGAGTAGTTAAGGCAATATGTAAACCAATCCCGCTGATCCTCCTCCTCCCCACACCACGTCTGGAATAAAAAATACCCCCAAATCCAGCAAAACTTCTCAGTCCGAACCTGAGGAGTCCGGAGGCAAGCGCTCACGAGACAGGTAATATTGTCAGCGCTTCCCCGGGTGTCTGGCAGCGCCTGTTTATTACCCAACTATTAACATTTATTTTAAGGCTATAGTCATTTCAAAACACTTTTATTTTTGAATGCTGAAGGAGAGGGACACGTCGGGATTTACTTCTCCGAAAAAGGAAAAGTGCGTTTTAAGTATCTCCCGATGCTGCCCCGCTGGTCTGAGGAGCGGATGTGCATGTCGGAGCATCCTCGGCGCTGCCTCCAAGCGCAGCAGTGGCCTCCGCACAGAGTCACAGGATCGTTTAGGTTGGAAAAGACCTTTACACTGCTCGAGTCCCCCTGTTCCCCCAGCGCTGCCAGGTCCCCACTGCCCCCTGTCCCTCAGCACCACCTCGACACGGCTGGGAAACCCCTGCAGGGATGGGGACTCCACCACTGCCCTGGGCAGCCTGGGCCAGCCCTGGACAACCCCAACGGGGAAGAAATCGTTCTTTAGAACCAACCTCAACCTGCCTTGGCGTAACTTGAGGCCATTTCCTCAAATCCCACCTGCCACCCTGGAACTTGCAGTGTTCAACAAATTAAGTTTGCATTTGTGCTGGGAGACCAAGTTGCGTTCAGAGTCCCGAGTGTTTCCATGGCTTGTTTTCTCTTTGCAGCTCATTTTATGGGGATAACTCGTAGCTAAATCTGAGACCGCTCTCCAGCATATTAGACAAATAACCTTTTCTTCAGAAGGACACATTCTTTGAGACTAAAATTAAAGGGTAAAAATTATATTATTGCTTTCCTCTGCAACTTCAATTTTACGATCCCATATTGTGAATAATATGACTTTAATATCTACGTGCCTCAGAGAAAAATCGGCAAATGCAATGCTCTCAGAGATCAAGTAATTTTATACATAGGCTTAAAAATTCACATTTGGCATTATTTGGTGCAGTCCTGAATTTATATTTACAGGAAACTGTAAGCTGCTCGTGCTGAATCCTGCAGGGTCTGAAAACACGTGTTTTGCACCGACCTCAGAGGAGTGGAGAAGCCGTGTCCAGGGAGCCGGCACAGCCCGGAGAGGAGAGCCTGGGTGGAAGCCCAGCCTGGAATCATCATCACCACCGACCCCAGTTACACCACCCCTTTTCTCCATTAAACACCTGCATTATCCGGGAGGTACAAGTAAGGGAGAGAAACCTGGGTGGACACAGGGAGAAATTCAGGCTGCAGGAGATCATGGGCTGGGACGCGGCCACAGCACATCACCAGCAAAGCCAAAACGGCCAAGCACTTGTCAGGAGAAGTGTCACCACACCTTGTTCGTGCTGCTGAGATGTGCAGAGCCCCAAAACTCATCGAGGTTGAGGAGCAAACTGGTCTGTCAAAAGGCTGGGAGAAGGGATGGACGGCGGTGGATGGCAGGAGGAATAACGCACGGCAAGTGCGGAGGCCAACGACCACGCACTTTAATGGCTCCCAGTGGCTTCAAATCAATTTACATTTAAAATAAATGAATTAAATCTGATAATCTCTGATACCACTCAACCTATTTGCTCCAGGGCACTGAAATTCAAATATTCTTGAGGTCTGAAAATAGGCTTTCACTCGAACGACGTACAAACGAAGACCACGAGCACCAACACCAAACGCAACCTTCCTGGTTTGTAGTAAAATCAAACGGCAAAATCACTTCCATGGTGTTCAAAGCACTTTGCTACTATGACTTTTGCCCCTTGTAGTCACTGTCCAACATTTTAAGGTAGTCATAATTAAAAAAAACCCCAAACCCTTCAGTTTTCATTCCAGAAACCCGCATCCACCTGGATAACAGCAGGCGAACACGGGGCACCCACCCCAACACCTCCTGGGCATGGGAGAGCTCCTCAAGCTGCACCCTGCTGCATCCTCACCAGCAACTAGATTAGTGGACCAGTCTTGGCTGAAAATAACCTTCCAGGTGTGAGCAGGCAGTTATTCTTAACCATTTTTCAGCAGGGCTATGCTGCCACAGCCACGGCGCTGGAAACGGGCCGTCCAGCGCCAGGGACGTGGCAACACAGCGTAGACACGTACAGACACATCTGCATCGGCAAGATCTCACTGGACTCTCAAAAGCGAGATCACCTTTTCTTTTATAGACTTTCAAAACCCAGCTTTGTATTTTTTTCAATATAATACTTGCATGCTCTCACACCCCACACCTCCTGCTTGCACCTTTGCACGTCAAAAGAAACATGTAATTAAATTAAGAGATGCACGCGTTCTTCCTTCGCTCCTGTCTCTCCTCCTCAAACACCACACCAGAGAGCAAATCAGAATCTGCATTTAAATAGAATATTTTTCACGTATGAAAGTGGGCGGCCTGAGGGTAAAGAGGTATTGCAGTCACTCACCATATGCATAAAATTGTATTCAAAATGTGCTACTACGTTTTGAAAAAAAATTCAACTTTTTTGTCATTCTAGTGATTATATCCAAATATAATTATATCCATTATATCTCTTTGATTATATCCAAACTTTCAGCCCTACTGAGATTTTTTTGTATCAAAGCGTGCTAACAAAAACAATGTGATATTACATCCTTTTATCAATTTAATCTAGAGGAGAGGACGATACTCAATCACATCCCATAAGTCACAATCTCGGGTAATTCCGGCCATTATTCAGTGCGAAACTCCAGCAGTCGGAATTCATTAACGTGGGGTTGCTACAAATCTGCATTTTCCAGACTTTGTCAGAAAACGCAGCAGCCCAAACTCAGTGACCTGGATCTAACAGCCTTTCAGCCCCGGCTCCCTTCTTGCGCGGGGACAACGACG
>NW_010391289.1:1975-2207 GCF_000710305.1 Buceros rhinoceros silvestris | reverse complement strand
GACAAAGCCGCGCTGCCGCCGACCAGGTCACGGCCGACAGCCCGAGCTGGTGTGAGCTTCAGCAACCGCTCCCCGCCCAGCACCCCTGCGCCGGGGTGGGGAGAACTGTGGGCACACGATGCTCCTGAGGTCGGAGCAGGGCGCCGGAGCCGGCACCCACGGAAATGAGCCCCATGCGCCCCGCAGAGTGAGGAGGACTCCGGCGAGCCGCCACAGAGAGAGAAAGAGCAGG
>NW_010391289.1:0-1899 GCF_000710305.1 Buceros rhinoceros silvestris | reverse complement strand
GGGGGGGGGGGGGGCCCCCGGCGCCCCGCCACAGAGTGAGAACGTGCCGGTGCGGAGTGACATATGTTAGGGATGAAGCGTCACATCGCATTGGACAGGCGGCGGGGTGACAGGGACCGAGCGCTTTAGACACTGCGTTATCAGGTCAGCACCTTGATGAAAAGGGAAAAAAATTAAAACGGTGGATTTTGGAATAACTGCAGTGAGAGGCTGATAAAACCACGGAGAGGTTCATGGCCATGGTGGAGACCCAACCTGCACCACAGAAGCCAACGGCAAAACCCTCTCAAACTCATCGGTGGCAAAATCCAGCCATAACGTAGCAAAAACCCCGTAATGACGCTTAGTGTGTCACTCTGCCGCAGGTTTCCGTATCCTGCCCACCAACCTGAGCCCCTTGAGCGGCTGAGAGATGCTCTTGGTCCTTTATTGCTTGCCTGGCCCTTCTGCTGGCCACCCAGCAGCTTTGCTGCCCAGCCAGAGCAGCATCCAAGACCAGGATCATGCGAAGTCCCAAGCAGGAACGTGCTCTCCTCTGAGTAGTTTCCTTTGATCTCACCTGTAAAGTCAGTTGGAAATAATTTATTTCTAATTAGAGTATGTTTTGCTGACCGATGGCCTAACTTCTTCACCATACAGGCGATCTGAGAAAGGTGAATACCACAGTGCTCGGGCTTTCCCTGTGCAAAGCGTACAATCACTGTACAGAAACGACACCCCGGCTAACTTTGGCTGTTCGACCAGTGGTCCTGCTCACCAGGGAAGATCTCATCCACGCTACCGGATTTCTCAGTACATGTAAACATGGCAGTGACTCAAACCTCATAGCTCAGGTGGGATGGTCGGTTTTAAGAAACCCAAGTGCAGACAATCACAGAATGGGTTGGGTTGGAAGGGATCTTAAAGAAGATCCAGTTCCAACCCCCCGCCACGGGCAGGGACACCTTCCACCAGAGCAGGGTGCTCCGAGCCCCGTCCAGCCTGGCCTTGAGCACTGCCAGGGATGGGGCATCCACCACCAGCTGTGCTTGGGATTGCCCTGACCCGGGTGCAGGAACTTGCGCTTGGCCTTGCAGAGAATCTCAGGAGGTTCGTACAGGCCCACCTCTCCAGCCTGCTGCAGCACCGTGGTCCAGAGAACCTTGAACACACTACAGGTACATTTGCAGCTCTCACCCTAACTCTCACCGAAGCCCCCTACGGCTGGGTAAATTTACACTAGCTTCCCAACTCAAAGGAGGTGTTTCCCTACGCTGTGGAGCGCCTGATGCTGAAAAAAGGCTGAAGGGAAATTAACTGCACCCCAGCGAATGCTTCCGCAACACCATCAGTTTCTAGATTTGGCTTATTCTACCCAAATCTCACTTCAAACCGATGTCCTCCTCCCTTTTCCCCAGCAAAACGTCCTCCACCGATGACAGCCACACCGCAGTACCCGGATGCAAGTCAGATCTGTGGTCCCCAAGACCGACCCTAACAGAAAAACCTCTCCTCAGCGAGCAGCTCGAGCCCCTCGAGCAGTAAAACCCCACCAACGCTCACGGCTGACGGACTCCTGGGGTTTTTTAAGAATCTTATAGTGCATTTAATAGTCACGCAGCCATGAATCTGCAGTAAAAGAGCGAGCCCAGAAAGGTGAAAGCTATTATTTGAGATAGCAGATGAGGCTGTCGCAATTCCGGAACGAAATGGTAATGTGCTGTTGGGAGCAAGCGGTACATTGTTTTAACGTGTTATGATATTTATAAATATATGAAGTTTAAATAATCAGATGACAGAGGGTTTCTTTTCATCTCCTGAATGTTTATTATTCTTCACACATTAGCACTTTTTCCCCCAAATGTTATATCTTCTGCCATTTATAATTAATTTTAACAGCTTCTGCAACTTATCCCACAG
>NW_010391288.1:1908-15724 GCF_000710305.1 Buceros rhinoceros silvestris | reverse complement strand
ATTCTGGAACTGACAAACAGCCAGTTTAAATGTAACAGTGCACCCAGGCTAAAAAATGCTGACTCAAGCACAGGGACATAAAGTATTGACACATTCAAATGTCTCCAATTAGTGCAAAAGCAGGAGGTATTAACCAAAAGGAGGTGAGCTGGCCCTAGAAAGAATTATGTTTTGTGGACACAATGCTACAGCCAGCCTAACAACTCCTGTCAGACTAAAGATGCTGTGCACTGATGTGTCTCTTCCATTTGCAGCATGGTGTACTTGCAAGCTATAGGCCAGTACCTCCATAACACCTGACTCCATTTGAATGTCAGACACTTGTCCCATGCACATTCATCTCCTACACAACCCATTCTTCTCCTTTGTCTCGCAGTACATCAAAACTGTCTAGATTCAGTTAGCTAGCATTTAGCATATTAAGCACCCAACTCTGCGGGAGACATTAATGAACATTGAAAAGAAATCTGTGTAGTGTGTCTGGCCATCAAACAAAAATGGCCAAATGCAGCATACTCTGTGCATCTCAATTGAAACCATCTTAAGATAAAAAACACTCCGTGGACCAAATGCCCCTGTAGAGCTTCCCTGTACCAAACTGCACAAAAGGCCTAGTTTCTCTTCACAAGCTCACAATTCAACCTCTTTCTTAAGTCTGTTACGCTGTTTCAAGAGCTGTGTATTCTGAATGTCAGTGACCAAAAGCTTCTGGATTCATGGACTTGAAGCAAAGACACAAAACTAGTATGTTTTAAAGCTTCTTGCCTCAAAACTACTACTCAAAGCCCTGACTGATTATGGCTGACAAATCTGATTTGTGGAATCAGAAGAAAACCAGATATATATTAATGAAAAAGGAGAACACTTCAATTTTAGTACAACCAAGTCACACTAGTTCTCAGAATCAAACAGAGGGACAGAATGTTTTAACTTTCATTAGACAACTCAGATTTTTGAGGCAGAATGTGAGGCAATGAAAGCTTGTGTTTTGGATAATTAGTTTAACTACAGTAGTAAAGTCTGTTTTCTTTCATACTTTTCTGTACTATCATCCATCCAGGCACCAGTTCAATATGGCCATCTCAATCTCTACTCTTCCGAGACCACTGGAACTTGTCCAAAATTCCTACTTTGAGAGATTTATGAGCCACAAGCTAAATCTAACATGAAAATGTAACTACTGTTAGCTGTCAATCATCCACCTCAGCAACCATTTGACGCTATGCCATCCTCACTCTTCCGAGCCAGTATCTCTTATCTTTATTTAGATTGTTTTTATACACAAAAATAATTTTAACTGCAGTGAAAATTATGATCCTACATCAACAACTCTTAATATCTTTAAAAGTACCTTTTTGAAGGAAAGACTCCCTTGCATTTTTCTAAATGCTTATTGCTCCAGTGCAGAGTGGAAAAAGAATCAGGGTCGTAACTAAAAATGTTAATAAACACTCCTTTCCCTGAGCTGACTATTCACACAAATTACGGGATGGTTGATGCACCAACCTGAATTAATTCCTTTTGAGTAATAACTTCAAGCTTGAAGGATATGCTAACATGTTCACCACGCGTGATCTAGTCAGTGCTGCCTGAAATACACCTCCCCTGAGATGAAATCAGGAAGAATAGGAAACCGTTTCCCAAGCTACACAGCTTGCTTACCTCCTCCTGTTTCGTGCGGGTGTGTTGCATTGATCCCCTGAGAAGTGGTTTTGGTTGGGCCGAACCAAAGGAGGCTGCCTATTTGATGTCATCTCCCATGGTCGCATTGGTGGTGATGGGGCTGGTGATGTTGCTGTATAGTCGAAGACTGAATGGGAAAGACGTTGTCGCTTGGGACTAGGACTGTCTTCGCTCTATGCCAGTGCAAAAAACCAAAACAGAACAAAAACAAAACCCACCTCCAGATGAGTGAATTACAATCCATATGTCAGTATTGTTTTGCAGCTAGCATTAGGAGTCACTGAAGACTGCACTAAAACACCATGAAATTAAAATACCTACAAGTAGTTGCCTAATTATTTCCTTCATAAGAGTGATGGCTTCCTAAACCCTAAAAGAATTACAAATAAATTATATTTTAGCAGCATTAAAAGTTAAAAATTCTAACACCCATGCAAAACAAAAAACAGCAACATGAAGAAAATAAGGCATAACCTATTTTACATCCATCCTGCCCTAGCATTTATAGGCTACAGAAGCATGAAAAGGTGTATAAATGTAGTCTTCATAATAATGGAATCCATACTTGTTGGCAAGTAGAATGTCACACATGAGCTTGGGCTCTACATTGCATCCCTTTCCTACAAGGTCTGTACTTACACAGTTGATTAGACATTTGGTCTGTACTGCAGCCTATTTTAATTCTGCTAGCTCAGCACAGAGGTGGTTCATCCTTCTACTTTCCAGTATAATACTGGTCATTGAAAGTACTTACTACATATTACAAAACAAAACCCCTAATATGTAAAAATTATAACACGTCATGCTGTGAACAAGCACAACAACTGAAGATAGAGTTACTCCAGAGTTCACCAACTGAATACACAAAACCTGAAAGCAACATAGGAACTGCCACACTGGATCCATTCTTGAGTCTAAACATCAGAGACCCTCTGACAGAACACTCCAGGTGTGCAAGCCAAATCATAGTGTTTTGCTGCTCTCCACCTTCCCCACTCACCCCACCACTTCTATTTCAGCCCAACACAGAATTATTTCCATTAACCTAAATCACTCCAAATTTGCATTTAATTGCAGATGGCTGATGTAGAGAAAATGGAATGTCTGCAATGGCTCTGTACTCCTAAACTGCCCCTCTTAGAGGCTGGTAATCCACAGATTTTTAGAGATCTTATTTCAGAATTACTTGTAGATTAGACTGTGGACCTCTCCTGGTTCTTAGCTTATAATTTTCTGAGCACTATCAGTTGCTTCTTCGTAGGTTACTATTGACATATAGCTTGTCCTCCAGTGTTCTGTCCAGCACAAGCACACTTTTTTAATACCTAGAAGCTCTATCCAGATATTTAATAGGAAAAAGGTAACTTTCCTCTCTTTTGACTTGTGGACATTTTTACTAAATTTCACTCCTTTTCAGCCCCATGCTTTCAAATACTTTAACACAAATTGCAGTTTTCCCCTACTATACCTCATCTTAAGCAGCCACTAGTAATCAATAAGGAGCAGAAAAAGGTCCAAAACAAACCAAACCCCCAAAACCCAACAAAAGCACAAATATAAATTAAATGGGTGCGTCCATTTTTAATTTTACATCTGTTAGATACAGAACTATTAGCATGGTTTCCTTAGGGAAACAGGCTGATGATGCATGTATCTGCTTGTTGGTCTTTTGAACTCCTTAACCAACAGCACTCCAATTTTTTAGAGGAAAATATGTCAAAAGACAGGTGTGCACCTAAAGGTTCACAAAAGTAGATGTCCAGGGAAAGTGTGACTCTTCCAGAAGGTTGCCTGCTTTCAGGAGCTCAACACCAAAAAATTGAAAGAGACAGCCAAGAAGTGTTTTAAGAGCAAAGCTTCTGTGAAAAATAGTAATTTGTTAGATTTCAGAGAAGCCTGCCAAATCACAGTTGCTTATGTAATTTGTTTTATTGTTGTGATAGAATGAGTCAGAGAGAAGGATGACTGTGGCCCAAGCTGGAGCTTTCAGGACATGAGAATTATTTACATTACGATGACTGAAGTCTTACTCATCTTACCCAAAGAGAAATAGAGATAATAAAAACACAGGTAAATAAAGTATGCTGGGGTGTTGGGAGTGCAAAATAAAAAGTTAATGGGTTAAGATGGCATCTTTTGGGCTGAGATGCCTGACTCCCCAATTCCCTTTCCCCCTGAAGTGCATGAAAAATTTTCTCGACTTTTGGGAAGAGAAGCCATAGCCCTCTTGGCTTCTTATTGGGAGCTGAGGCATACCAATCATGCCTCTGCAAATAAGCATATAAAAAGTGGAGTTTTCCGGCAACTCCCTGGCACGCGCCCACTTGCGTTTCAGCACAGGACTCAGAGAGAGATATTTCTATCACAGAGAGAAAGAACGCTGCTTTCCTCCACGTAGCACTAAAAAGACTCTTTCTCGAATACTTCCCTGTTTCCTCAAGGGACTGGAAAGGGGCATGCGAGGCATCCCCACCCCCACGTCGAGAGATCCACCGCTGAGGGATGCAAGAAGGATTGTCCCTGTAAGCCAGTGAAGAAGTTGTCCTGCTGGGACCAAACGCAGATGTCGTTTTCCTATGGAGCGATGCAGAACACCCTTGTCCACTGAAGTGGAATCAAAGAAGACAGGATGGCATCTTCTACAAGGGGTGAGAGGGAAAGACTCTGTTGCAATAGTTTGCCTGGACAGTTCATTTCTGGACTGGAAGCTGGAGGTTAAAGACTCTTTTGGGGACAACACCCACACACCCTTTCACCCAGCCATGTGGCACAGGTCTTTCTTTAAGCAGCGATGTGAATTCAGTGCGGGTGGGGGGGGAAGGGGAATGTGTCTATATACCTGTTTATGTATTTATTAATGTCTCTCATCTCTCTCTCCTTTTCAGCCGGTCCTGTTTAACTTTAAATGATTGATTTCAGGTTTTAATTGTGTTAAACATTAAACCGATTCTGTTCCACCTCTTTAATTTAAAACCTGTGTTTCACATTGCTTTTGTGTTCCTTTGCCAAAACAAGCTTAACAAGTCACTTAAACTCTTCTTTGTGTAGTCTTCCGGTGGGTTTACATTTCCCCCAAGCTACAAAAAGTTGTGAAAGATAAGAGACCTTTCGGAGACAACAGCCTTCTAATTTCAAATCCGTGACAAAAGTCAAATGGAGGAAGGAAACACTGGGTTTAGTGAGGCTGGCAGAAAACAAAACATTGAAATAACAAAATAGCCACTACTGTCCTGCTATATTCTGTACCGCCTTTGGCTGGGGATCTCCCATTGCTACTGTCCTTACTTGTATCGGGCACCTTTCCCAACCATTAACACTAATATACTCTGCCCCGTAGAAAGAAGTCTACTTTAGAAAATAAGTTCTTCAATTATTTTTCCTTTCATAGAATGTATCACTTGAAAGACAGTGGAGATGTAAACTGATAAGTAGCAGATATTCATCATCACTTCAAATTACTCATACAGGTATTTCAAACTCTGCACGAAGTGCTAATTGCCCTCTGCACTAAGCAACAGTATTTTAACAAAAAATTGTTTCCCATTAGGCAGTAAATAAAGCTAAAATAATTTTTGGAACATTTAAGTATAGATTTAAGCTGTAATTATGTCTTTTTCTGTACCAAAAAAGAAGTAACTTGAAGCTAAGCCAAACTTATTTGCAAACAGATTAATAAAAGAACACCAACACAAATCCTCACTCAAACTCAGAGAAGACTTGGTGGTTTATTTTAGTTTTTATTAAGAAACCAATTCTCATGGTATGATTTTAGCAAGGTAATACTAGCATGTGGGAAAGACTGGCTGTTTTATCTCAGTTTTTATTAAAAAAAATAATTCTCAAGAGATGATTTTAGCAAGGTAATACCAGCATGTGAGAAAGATTAGGGAAGTAATGACAGACAGATATCCTGTATAACTTAAGATTTATTTTCACGTCATTTTCAACAAGCATCTGGAATAACTAGGTTCTGCCAGTAAAAAATTGTAATCTACATTATTATGTTGGTCGGTAAATTCAACAGTTTATTTGTGGAGTATGATACTTTCAGTAATGAAGGTAGCTCCCTAAATATCCAAACCACTCTATTTGCACCTATAGAAGAGTACAGTCCCTGCACAAAGTCCAAGTCACATAAGACACGTCTGCAGCAGGATGCCTGCGAGCTCTTTGTCGATAAAATTCATCGCTGGGTGAGGTGACAATCGGAGCTGCAACTATCACTAGATCCACATCTGGTGTCAGGTGTTATCTGAATGTCCGGGAGGAATGTGAAGCTGGGCAGAGGTCTGGTGGTCTCTTTCTTCCCTTTTTCCGCCCTGGACAAAACGAGCTGTTACCTCCACCCATGCAGGTGTCAATTGATGGACTTTGTGCTATTAACATAAGCGATAAGCTTGCCTACACTCATCCCCACATGCCCTTCTACACCAATGATATAATGTAAAAAACCTGGGTACAAATATGGCCCCAATTTCGACCCCAAATTGGGACAGGAGAAGACTCAACACCATACCGATGGATGGATTGATGAATTCACTCCCTTCTCCACCGCCCCCCTTGGGACACCTCGTGGGTAAGGTTCTCTGCCTCAGCCTGCACTGAGTGGTATTTTCATCCCCAGGTGTATTTGGGAATTTCTTCCGCGGGTGTATTTTGGTTCCTAATGCAGTTTGTGCATTAGCAGGCTTACTGTACCACGAGCCGGGCTACAACAGACAGGTTGTAGGCTTCTTGTATCAGACCTGTACGGTCTGTCTAGTAAATAAGCCATAGCTCTGCATTTCGTTTATCAAAGGCAATACCAAAAAGAACCTGGAAATGTTGCTCTTGTAAATAAACCATCTTTATTTGTGCCCCCACCCCTCCCCGATTTTGCTTGTCTTGCATATTCAGTGGCAGCATTAAGACCGGTTTTTTATTTCACCTCTTTTCGCAACAGCACCCTCCTAATATTCAAAACATTCTCTACTTTTTACAGCCATTATGCTAAATGTTTTTCAAGAACAGAATGTCTGGCAGCTATCAAAAACATTGTATCTAGCTTTTAACTAACAAGATAAAAGCACTACCATATTTTAAATACTAATTCAACAAAAAAATGAGATGAATAGAAATACAGATTACTTCATATTTAAAGCCAACAGTAATCAGGACAAAGGCATCAGATTGCTAGTAGTAAAAGCAGTAGCTTGTATCAAGACACTAACATCTACAACCTCATCCTTACAAGCTGGCATTTCACAAGCATTCCCAGTACAGTTTTGCCCCTTTCTCTGCACCCTATAAACTCTCACAGTGTAACGGTGACAAAGGTGATTAAAAAGTATGCCCATCTGTAAAACATTTAAAGGAAACACACTACCAAAAAGATAGAAAATTGTTTGTTATATTGCTGTATATGTTTATTGCAGTAATTTTTGAGGTATGTTTTATCTAAATGATGTTCCATTTCATTTGGGAAAGATGGAAAGATTAGGTATTTTCACCAAGACAACACACCCTTTGAGGTGTTTTCCATTCTCCTTTTCCAGTCAAATTATAAAGATTGCACACATACATATCAATCATCACAGAAGGGAATTATTACCAAAACAATTCCTACCAATATCTGAAAATCACTCTCTTCTCTGACCCTCTGCATATTCTCACATAATGGTACCAGGAAGTATGAGACTACTCCACACCCTCAGTCTCATATTTAAGGAATAAACTAAACCTATCCTGCTTCCCATGAAGACCTTTATTTTAAAAGTAAACTAATACTTGAAGAGTATTTTCAAGCATAGCCTTTTCCTTATAAGGTTTTACACAATGAGTAGAATCTGAGAGGTATACCCTATATAATCTACCAGGGTGACTGGAAATCTGCAGCTGCATGTTTCGTCTTCATGAATGCACACTGATGAGACAATGTTTTTTCCCATTTTATGAACTGGTAAACGTCAAAATTTATAGGCATCTAATGGACCAGTAAACCAAGCATTTTGCATATCCTACATGCAAATTATCTATACATTTCAACAACAGTGATCTGATTAACATTCCAACATTTCTAATACTCTGATCATACCTACAGTAATAGTAAATTCTTGGGATGAACAGACAGTTGTGTCCAAATGCAACTGTCTATTCACAGGCCAAGACAAAGTTCATTTAGATAGAGTACGTTATATAGCTTAGGTTTAGTAAGCTCTGGAAGACCTAAGCCCCATGACCCTAGAAACAAGACAAGGAAAGTCACTTACATAACTGGATGGAGTCATGGAGGCCCAGATAGTCTTGTAATGTCATTGTCTTCTTCCATCTCACTCGCAGAAAGCAGCAGAGGCAAAAGTTTAAATTAAGTGTGGCATTACAAGGCACAATTTACAAGCCAGTTCAGTGCAGAGCTGTATTTAACTAACCTGCTGTTCTTGGAAGTGCACTGGGCAGTGTAGTTTAAATTCTTTGTCATCAGGGGTCTGTACACCACAGCATGTCCAAGGTAATATCATTACAACATTGGTTGTTTTCCTATGTCTAACCTAATTGACCTAATCTGTCATTACTGTCAACAATGAAGATATATGAGAGCTGTCTTCTCTTCACCAGTCTGACCCTCACGAAAATTTATGAACCCACCAACTAGCTCCAATGCAAATTGGTCAATATCCAAAAAGATTTCTATTCTGGTAATTTTAATGACAAGAAGTTAATATCTGGTAAGGGGGTAAAAGAGAAGTGGTTATTCCCAGTCAGGAAAAGGTACACAAAACTCAACTACTACATACTATAACAAACAAATGCTTACTCACCAATGAAGAAAATGTACATGCAACTATAAACTAATTCAGGATGGGTCTTCACTGTAGTGAGACAGAGCTCTCTTGTCTTTACTGTAGTCTATACATCAGAGAAGTGGGACACAAATTAAGCTGCAAAGAACACTGGAGTCTTGCTTCCAAACATGTTTTATTTCTGCTGCCAGAACAACAGCAGTTTATTTCAACACAATTATCATACATTAATTGTCCTGCTAAAGTCCTCTGCATAAAACTTACCTCACAGACCAAGAGGCTTTTCTATATTTATCTAGGATTTCCAAGCATTTTTTAAGCTACCGAAAAAACAAACCACGCTGATTGTTTTTTTTATCTCTTACTAAAAAGTAATGATAAAATCAACAGGTAAATGCAACAATTACCCCCACATGCATTTCAGCAAATATGTAATACTCTGTTCTTCTCAAAATCTAACTTAAAATATCCCTCAAAAGCATTTTTGTGGACTCTTACCTCAGTAATATGCTGCAACCAACACAAAAAACAGTAACAATTACTATCTACTCTGTTCAACAGCCACAACCACTATAGTAACCAATTACCTTAAACTTTCAGCTTTCATTATCTCCCATCTTGAAGCATGTAACAGGCTATGTATGTACATGTAGAATGATGTAATGACTGTTTTTATCAATTATCTATATTAGCCCTGAGAAGAATAAGCATAAAATGATGCCCACAGATGTTTCTACATTAAAAAATTGTGAATAATAAAAGTGGAAGGTTCTGAAATACAATTCTCATTTAACTGGATGTTTAGGATACACAAGAAACAACATTAAGAAGCAGCTAAGCCTAAAGTGCTTAAGCTTCACACAGTAAATATTTTTAAAAGTCTTAAGAATTTGATTATTAACAATTTCTCATACCAATGCTGGAGTATTTCTTTGTGTATGTGAATTTAAAATGCAGAAGAAAAATTAAAATTGTGAAATATCTTAGCATTCTATCTGGCAGACTGCAGCCCTGTCAATAGCAAGAAGAAGCAAATTGCATTTAGTACCACTACACATTTTTTGTTTTCAAGGTCTACTGCTCATACAACAATGACAGTGCAACCATGTATCACATCTGAAGCATCTCCCTTCCTGATACCAAGACAGGTTTAAGAATCCACAAAAAACACACCCAAAGTTCTTCAAATTGAATTCTATTAGTATTTGCTATTGCTTGCAGTACTTGCTGCATGCAAACAAGAATCCTTTGAAATATGAAAAGATTTTAAAACTATTTTCAGAGAAATAAATCAAAACAATTTCAATTCTGCTAAATTCTCCCCAAAACTACAGTATTTTTCTATTATGTCAAGTGTTTTTTCTGAATAGAGATTGTTACCCCTCAGAATTCAAAACAACAAACTACAAAAACGAAAAAAGCCTCAGCTATATCTCCCTGTCTATGAAAGAACAAAGTTGTTGGAAAAATATTAACTTTACTTTAAAGCCCAAATTTCTGGTCTCATTTGGTGTGGGTGATAATAAATGAAAACCAATTTGTGCTGTTTCTGCAGAGGTTACCTGCAGTTAACATGCACTATGACACTAAGCAAAACCTGTTACATACATTCAGTATCTCACTACATACTTCTAAGCTTTCTTTCTTAAAACTGGAAAGATGCAACAAATTGTACTAGTATCCAATCAGAATTTTTTTTTTTTGTATTTTCAGTTTATCATTTCCTACCATTTCATCTCCAAATTGCTCACCAAGATCTCACTTAAAGTGTCTGACATTAACACCACCTAATGCAATAAAGAAAGTGCCATTTCGGGAGATGGTGCTAACAACAACTTCTTAGCATACACAGGGTTCTGAACTCCTATTTTGGTATGTAAATAAAAGAGACTGTAAGTTTTTAATTAAAACCACAAATTTGTAGCTACAGAAAGAGCCTAGTTTTCCTATATACAAGGCTGAAATACACAAAACTTTAAATGTGTACCATTAAAATATGTTAATTACTATAAAGCAATTATTTTAAATGTAATAAAATATATCAAAACTGACATACTTAGAATGATGTCAGGACAGGAGGAAAGTGGTGGAATCAAAACAAGGTGTTCAGATATAGTCACATTTCAAAAAGATCGAGTTTTCAATTTTAAAAATATACATAAATGGACAACCTAGCATTTGAGCACTGAAGACTGAAACTTCTTATTCAGGTAAATTAATGTTATGCTGACAGTGTTTGTTGACGAAGTGCTAAAGAATATCCAAACACTGAACTGAGGCATACTGCTACCCAAGCACCTGAACTAGTGTCTACAGAGGCATGAAACAATTTTTGACAGAATACATTTTAACCAGCAATTAACAGCGATGACTTCAATCAGTCCTCCCCATCAAGACTATATGTACACTGATATGCTACTTTGGCATAATATCTCAACATCTATTATGGTAGAGCACATTCACATTTGGCTGCCTTTGCTTGTCATCAGAACACTGAGCTGCGATAGCAAAAGATGTACGTATCTGCTCAGCACACCTTACTGATGAACGTATATCATGCGGTATTATTTGTTCTCAGAAGCTGAAGAAGTCAGGATCTAATTTATTCAGGAATGTAGTACAGTTTAGACTCTACATGCTTCCACTCTCCGTATCGTTAGAAAAATGGAAGCCTCAACAAATACTCCTAATTCATTTTAGAAACTACATAAGGAATCCAGAAAACAACATACCTTTTTAATTGGTATGACCAAATTTTCATGTAAATACAGAATGTTCTTCAATATACTGCAACATAGACATAGTGGTCTTAGAGCAAGAAAAAGTTCTAATAAAACTCAAACAGTTATTAAAACACAGGCCTGAAAATTCAAGAGGGGCTGAGATATTTAATTCTAAGAATTAGGCACTCTAAATTCTAACTTTCAATTTCATTCCTTTCTGGGGACATCCCACAAAATGAGGAAAAAAAAACATGTCCCATATGGCACATAGTACACCTGCAACAGTTGTAGTATGTAACTGTCACAGCAGTTTCCAGTACCAAGCTGTCAGGGCTCCTCTCACCCTGTATTTCAGTTTTCTACTTCTCCCACTTCTGACAATTTGTTCTTTCCTTCTTTCAGGATACTTCCCACATAGAAGGAAATTTTCACAGCTGAAACAAAAACAAAGGCTTTACTTTACCATTCACACAGTCAAGGACAAGTAAACTCTCTGTATCACCTACAAATGGATGAACACAATGCTATGCCCACTGAGCCTAATGTTATGGTTGGCATCTTGTTACCAACTTCTTGTTTAAATGGATTTCTTTACACTGTATGTTTTTACATTGCAGAACCATCCTTGACATTTAGAACTCCATTTAAGTGGTTGTCTATCTAGACTCTAGTAAAGCTTTTGACACTATTTCCTACAGCATTGTCCTGGAGAAACCAGCTGCCCATGGCTCGGATGGGTAAAAAACTGGCTGGATGGCCAGGCCAAAGGACTGGTGGAGAATGGAGTTCAATCCAGTTGGCAACTGGTCACAAAATGGTGTTCCCCAGGACTCAGGATTTGGGCCAGTTTTGCTTAATATCCTTATAAATAATCTGGATGAGGGGATGGAGTGCACCTTCAGTAAGTTTGCAGATGACACCACGTTGGGTGGAATCATTCATCTGCTTGAAAGTGGGAAGGATTTACAGCAGGATGTGGACAGGATGGATCGATGGGCTGAGGTAAAATGTATGAGATTCAAAAGGCCAAGTACCAGGTCCTGCACTTGGGTCAGAACCACTCCTACAGGCTTGGAGAAAAGTAGCTGGAGAGATGCATGGTAGAAAATGACCTGGGCGTGATGCTTGACAGCTGGCTGAACCTGAGTAGGAAGTGTGGCCCAGGCGGCCAAAAAGGCGAATAGCATCCTGGCTTGTATCAGAAAGTCTCCCTGTACTTGACACTAGTGAGGCTGCACCTTGAGTACCAGGGTTAGTTTTGGGCCCCTCACTGCAAGACAGATGCTGAAGTGCGGGAGCATGTCCAAAGAATAGCAATGGAGCTGGTGAAGGGTCTAGAGAACAAGTCCTATGAGGAGTGGGTGAGGGAACTGGGATTGTTTAGCTTGGAGAAAGGGAGGCTGAGGGGAAACCTTACTGCTCTCTACAGCTCCCTGAAAGGAGGCTGTAGCGAGGTAGGTGTCAGTCTTTCTTCCCAAGTAACAAGTGACAGGACAAGAGGAAACTGCCTCAAGTTGTGCCTTAGGTTGGATATAAGAAAAAGATTCTTTACAGAAAGGGTTGTAAAGCATAGGAATAGGCTTTCCTGGGAGGTGGTAGAATCACTGTCTCTGGAGGTATTTAAAGATGCATAGATGTGCCACTTAGAGACATAGTTAGTGGTGGACTTCGCAGTACTACTTAATGGCCAGACTTTATGATGTTAAGGGTCTTTTCCAACTAAACAATTCTATGATTCTTTTCAAAGCTCACATATTTAGACAATGCACTATGTATTACAGATTACTTGTTTTAAACCTACATGAGCCATTTCACTTTTACTTACACCTTACGTAAGTTAATAAAGTTATTTTAAAAAGCTTTTGAAAAGTTATTTTAAAAAGCTTTCTGTTCTCTGTTAGCTGGGATTTAAACACAGCTTTTCCTCTCAGTATCTTGTAAAACTTCATTTTTTGTATGCGCCAGACTCAATGCTGGCCCTGCGAACATATTAACTGCTGCAACAGCAGCTGGTTCCTCTACTCTTTCAAAATACACATATTGGCACCTACAGAGGTCCTCTAGACATGTATATAAACCTTATAATGGGATGTAATCGTTCCACCTAATGTAAGTGACGAATTACAGAAAAGAGCAAAATCAAGAAAGAACAGGTATTTTCTTCTAATTAACCTGAACAAGAACTATAAGAAAACACTGCAGGTCTTCAGCTTCAAGGAACAGCTTATACTTGGGTAGATCTTTAGAAAATAGGATTACTCTCATGCAAACTCAAAGTTTTATTAAAAAAAAATCCAAACCACATGATATCTATCACACAGTATGTGAAGGGCAAAAGCCTCAATTCCCCCCCCCAAATGTATTCAGTTTGGAGGCTGACTTTTCAAACCTCATCCCACATTTTTACTAAGCAGAAAAAGACATGAGAATTCAAAGCATGCAAGAAATTCAGTGAGATGTGTATTTCTTTTACACAGCCTCAAGCTCTGCCTTAAACTGAACAAATTCACCATCACAGCTATGAACTACTAAGTCACGCTTCAACTACAGATATATGTAAGCATACACATATTGAAAGCAGAGCCAAGGAACACAAACGCTATTCTAGGCCTCTGTATTTGAATTTCAGGA
>NW_010391288.1:0-1799 GCF_000710305.1 Buceros rhinoceros silvestris | reverse complement strand
AGAGTGCTCTGCCTGTTCTCCGACACAATAAGAAAACTGAAAATAATGAGAAAGAAAGCCTTCACATATGACTTCTAACCTGTGGTCAGTAGAGGTGCACATAAAAAATTATCAAATGCTTATTAGTCTTGCCAGGCTCTTTGCATTCACATCTGAACATTTTTCTCATCCATTTGGAACTTTGCAATTCATCTTCAAAGTTCCTTCCACAACGTTATTTGAAAATACCTCTTCCTACTCTTTTATGGATCAACTCTCTTCCCCTCCCTCTTGGTTTATATTCAGTGCTTCAACGTATATTTAGTTCTAATGTTTTCCCAACAGACCTACACACAGAGGACACGCACACAAAAAATGCCCTCCTTCAATACTTATCAATAAAATAGTTTTAAATGTCTTTGCAATAGACTGATTTCTAAGAAACGTATTTTGAAAACACAGGTTACCAAAACCACTCAGTATATCACAGCTCTTTAAAAGACCAATGCCAACACAGATCATCTAAAGAAATAACCTGAGTAAGGAAGAAAAGTTCTTGATTTCTGTCTAGAGAGAAGACCATCTCCTTTCATGGAGGCTGCCAGACAGAATACCTGCTCAGCCACACTATAAACTGGGCCAAGAATGCTCTCATCCCTGCTCCATAATGATTTAATCTTATTGCAATGTGTAAGAAAAATTTGGCAGGTTCTGTCAGAAACAAAGATAGCTAGCAAAGAGAAACCACTAGGCTAACATTAAGACATGCTAGCGAAAGGACAGCGTAGAGTTCATGCAGTTGCTGAGTTTGCCTAAGACAGAGGTGTTCACGCATTTCAGGGATAGGAACGAAACTGCAAGATGAAAGGCCTACTTAAATAAAAAGCAAACAAATACAGCATATTTAGTGGCACTTGCATGAAGACCACACTTTTTTATACTATCTGAGGCTGTAGCAGGAAATACAAAAATCAGTATTACTGCAAGTGAAGCCGGAGGTAAAAATGTCTCCAGAAAAAAATCTCAATGCATAATCAGTTTTAAAGTACACTTCTTGAGAGAACAAGAAGCATCCTTCTGGTATAAGTATATATATATATACATAAACCTTTCATGTTATACAGGAATAAGTCACATATACTGAAGAAATACCCTCAAACGTATGCTTAGCACATCAACGCTTCCTTGAACTGTTGTTCATTCTCAACTTAAACAGACCCAGGAACTCCATTTTCCTACAAGAATGGGAGGACAATCAGCTGTTCTTTTCCTTAGAAATATTTGCTACACTACATCCTTGCACACAGCACACCAAACCCACTTGTCTTCTTGAGGATAGCACACAGTAATTCAGTTCTGGAAAGTCAGCTGACTTTTAGGTTCTGGTTCTACCTTTTGCCAAAGCAGATAAAGAAATTTTGGCAGATTTAACCTCGCTGAGCTCTCGTCCACCTTGCAGGCCATCCCACGTAGAAGCACGGCTTCCATGAAGGCATGTAAGACTGCTCGGGCTTCCCAGCGGCGATCTCGCCCCTAGGCCGTGCAGTCTCCTTCACACTCTACCTTTACAAATAGGGGACCAAGAGAGGTGGTCTGGCCGCCAAATCGCTACGGCGCCCACTGCCCCACTGCTGGGATATCGTGCTTTTCCCCATCTCGGCTCAGCGCTGGCGAGTCGGGTTACAAATAGGGGACCAAGAGAGGTGGTCTGGCCGCCAAATCGCTACGGCGCCCACTGCCCCACTGCTGGGATATCGTGCTTTTCCCCATCTCGGCTCAGCGCTGGCGAGTCGGGGGCACCGGCTGGTGCCGATGAGACC
>NW_010391287.1:10657-25883 GCF_000710305.1 Buceros rhinoceros silvestris | reverse complement strand
GGGTGAGACGTGGAAGGAGTGTCAGCTCGTCCAGCAAGTGAGCGACGAGGTGAGGAGAAACCCTTTCGCAGCTGTTACGTTGCCCCTCCCCGCTGTTTTCCCTTGCAAATGCGGTCCTTGAGTTTGCCACCTGACACCCCCTCCTCCCCCCCACCACACTTTTGCTTTTAAAATAAAATAATATTAGGAATAAAAATATTTGTATGGGGGGAAAGCTCAAGTGTTACTGCTTTATTAAATAATAACTTTCTGTCTAAATTTGGCGTTGGTTGTGTGGAACAACATTTTAGTGGGTGTCTAGAAATAAATCTCTTCCTTGAAATAGAAGGTGTAAGGGATAAAGCGTGGAGATTTTCCCCAGGATTTTTTCATAGTGCCATGATAACTTTCCATTTGACAACCTGGTCCAGCATGGAACACATTTGTACAAAAAACCCTTAAACTGAAGGCGCTAAGGTGAAGAACACTTTGACCAGGCACAAGTAACTAACCATGTCAAGTTACTAACAAGTAACTAAGACCATGTCATTCTAGATGGTAAAGGTGCCTTTTCTCTTTCCAGTGAAACAATAGAAAAAGTCGTGAGTCTGTTTATAGCGTCTTACTAATGCTGAATAGCTGCATTCAGGTCCCGTCATCCTCCTAAAAAAGCACTGTGGTTTTGAACTCCAGGTCACAAAATGGATTCAGATAAACCAGAGGATCAGAAAAAGTGGCAAAAGGAAAAGAAAGCAGGATGAAGTAGTTTTCCAAAAGGTAAGGGTTCATGGTGCATGTCTGTGTAATGGGACAAAGGGCAGCAGATCCAGAGTGCTTTCTGATGATGCCCTATTAAAACTTGTAGAGACGTTGTGATGGTAAAAGGGTGTTAGTGATAAAATTTCAGTGTCAATTTGTAATTAGAATGGACTGGAATTAATAATAATTTAGGAGACAAAATTTCCCTGTGTTTGTATTTAACTGGAACATTCTGAGGAAGAAAGAGAAGAGTGCTTTCATCAGGGAAATCAATAGCACTTGAGAGCTTTCGGCATGACCTACGCCGCTATTTGCAAATTGTCGTGTATTGGTAGCTGAGAAACAGTTTTCATAGTGTATATTGGGACAATAATAGATGTGATTAAGTACCTTGAAACAAGTGTTCTGACTATGCTGTCGGCTCTTCGTTCAGAGGGCGAGTTTGAAATCTGTTTGCAATATAGACTTCAGTTAATGAAAATATGTCTAGACGGTTATTTTTAAAGTTATTACAGAGCATTTTTAAAACTAAATACAACCTAAATTAAACTATTTTTAAAGTGATGATTTTTGATTTAGCCATTGTGAAACATGTTCTAGAATGTTGATTTGACCATTTAAATCACAATGTAGAGAGGTAAGTAAGTAGCTGATACTTCTACTAAATAGCTTTTCTCTGTCCTCTGAAGAAAGAAAAATGTGAATAAAGATGCATTTCTAAATGCATTATTAGAAGCATGGGGATTTTTTGCTTGCTTTGGTTTTACAAACAGATTTATAATTATATTTTTAAACGCTTGTTACCTTTAAAGAATTAAAATAGCAGAGTGTTTTGCTGTTTTGATAGTGCTTCTAGAATGCGTGATGAATCACTGCTGTTTCTGTAGCCAAATTGTTGCTGATAGCATGGCTGCCAACTCCTGGGATGTGTTGCCTTAGTATGGGCATTGCAGTATGTGACAAATGTCTACAAAGTGCATTGTTGGTGCGGGGGGTGGGGGGGGCGCTGATTTACCAGCTCCGTGGCGAGTTAGAAAACCACCAAACAGCATCCTTTAATTCATTACTTGTTTTATTTCGTAACTGGAATACGTGTTCTGTGGTGTCGTACTTCAGAATGACATGATCTAAAAGGAGAGGCATAAACTGTTGCACCGAGTATTTCCATTTGTTTATATTTCCGTACGCGATGGTTTGTTTGCGTGTATGTGTAGCATTTGTATTTACGATCATTTTATGTTACAATGAAGAATTAAATTTTAAGTTAAAAAATGTAGCATCCTGTGAAATTGTGAGCATGCACTGGCGGTACAAATAGCTCTAGTGCAAGCCGCAGTCTGCCTTCATTTTGAAGTAATTTTTAAATGGTACAGAGTAGGTCCCACAGTAGGCTCGAAGAAACCTTATGCTGTTAAACCCTTCTTCGTCTCTTTTTATGGGTGAAAGTTTCCTCAGTGCAAACCCCCTTTGTACTGATAAAATTCCATTTCTGTTGGGGGGCTTGTTTTCCTCCTACTGCTCCAAGGTTTGTGAGAGAGAGCTTCAGCATGTAGGCTGGCCACATTAGAGATGCAAAATCTAATGCATAAACCTAAGATATATATACTCACTGTTTTTTTAAAGAGTAATCCTTGAGTAACGACTGTGAGCGGAACTACGGATTAAAATTGAAGGGAAGAATACATATTGTCTTCCAATATCTGTAAGTGTTAATAACTCCTGGAGGTTCAGTGCAGATTCACAGTGCTGCATCAGGAGGTACTTAACCCCATGGGAAGGAAAAAGCGTAACAATAATCTTACTTTTGGTAGTGCAGCCATTGGCTGCGCACCGAGAGTAGGATTGATTCTTCACGTCCTTAGAAGATTGGTTATTGCAAGTGACTTTTCCAATACGGTTAGAGATGAGACGAGAGAAAAGGTGCGAGGGACATCTCTGGTTCTGGTGCAGCATTGTTGTGTTACTGGATTTCAGAGTTTATTACAACTAGGTTTCCAGTATCACTTTACCAGTCAGTGTGGTGGCCAGTCAGCATGGATGGTGCTAGCCTCTGTTCCTGTAGAATTCCTGAATTTTAGCTGTGTCCACATTGGCTTGCAGCAGAAATGGCGTCGTATGGCAGTTTAAGTGCTTCTTTTGATATAAACAAGAGCATGAGAAAGAAGAAAGCATGAAGTAGAAAATAAGGCACTCTTGGACAAAGTAACAGAAGGTAGGAATAAAACAGTGGAGTGAGGAGAGGGAGGTGAGAAGCAGAGCAGTAAGTAGACAGAGAGCAGGTGCCAGCTCTTATCTCCAGTGTAATTAAAAGACACTGACATATTTTGCTACATCTAGAAAACTAAGCTTTGCTTTGATCTTGCTTATGCTTTCAAAACAAGCACTAACTTATTAAATGTAGCTTCTAAACTTTCATGTGCCTTTGCTGTCCGATTTTCCTCTATCGTTTTTTTTTCTTTGTGATAGGAAGTCCTATTTCTAATACAAGATGGATGACTTTGCTATACTGAGACACCGCCAAATCAAAGCAACTGCTTCTGCACCCAAGTACAAAAATCTAGGACAGAGAAATAACTCCGTATGGAGTAAGCGAAACAGAATTGTGGAGGAAAGGTTGCTGACTACTGCCCGGGAATTGCTTCTTGAAAAAAGTTTGTAGGAGCTGACTTCGCATATGCGTAATGTGTATTTAAAGAACGCTGGAAGATACCGTGTGCTGGATAAGAACTGTGTAGCTGGTAGTGTTAACTGAACTCCAGGGGGACATGGACCAGTGGGAAAGGTCACGTAGAAAGGTGTGGTGCTGCTCTGCAGTGTGGACCCACAGACAATGGATTACAGCAGTGTAACAAATCCCGTGGGTGAGGAGGACTTTCTCATCAAGTGACTAAGGGTTCTTGTTCTTTTGCTCTTCTTTCTTTTTTTTTTTTCTTTTGAGCTTTTTTCTACTCAAACCTTTTTGCTGCTCTGTCTCTGAAGTGTTTTACTTTTTCCCAGCAGCTTTTATAACACTCTTCCCTGCTTCTTTTTCACCCCTCGTCTTTCTCTGCTTTCCCTTGTCTCCTTCAGTCACCTGCAGTGTGGTTCATTACTTTCTGTTTTGTAAGTTATCTTTTGCTCACCTTGTTTTCTGTGTATAGTTCTCCGTGGATAATTTTCCTATGAAATGTGCATGCACATACACAAGTGTAAAAACACTCAGCCCTTGCATTTTCTGTTTTTGATATCCTTCCTATTCTCATACATGCATTGCTCCTCATTTAACGTTGCGCTGTCTCTTCGTCTTGTCATTTAGCTGGCCAGCACACCTAGCAATTGGTACGTGTATCAATACAGAACGTTGTTTATGTGAGAAAATTAGACAAGGTAGAGCAGGTCTTGGAAAGAATTGGCTGGTTAAAATTAGTGGCTTTTTATTATGAAGAGTGTGATAGAAATGCCAAGTGTTATTTTTATTGTTATATTGGACTGTGCTTTCTTGAAGAAAGATTCCACTCCCCGTGCCAGTCCTGAGTGTTTGGCAGAAGAAAACAACCTTTCAGTCATGCCGGTGGAATTGTAGCATGCCATCTGTATCCATTGTGGAATTTGAGGGGAAAACATGTCTTATTAGGACACTAATTTACTTTTACATGAAGTTCAGTGTGAAAACATAAAAGCTGCTTTGAAAGTACGCTAGTGGTAGAAAAAATGTCATAGGATGAGATACGAAGGATACATGGTAGTTAGGGAGAGGGTTGAAATATATGTGTGTATATATATACACACACCAGGTAAGGAAGGTGATTCATGCAGATTATCAAAACTGCATTTGTCTGTTTCAGTTTTAGTTTAATTCTGTACTGAAACATTGAGGAATGATTCAACTTTTTGAGAACCAAGTTCTTCTGCTTTCTCAGAAATAGTGTTTTCATGTGTTTAAAGTTTGTCTGCTGATTTACTGAAAACGTGATTGTCTCTGGTTTTTTTCCTGTTGGTTGTTGGTTGGTCATTCTTCTCACTCCAGATATTTACAGCTGTCAGTGTTTAAGCTCTGTTAATAATCTGAGCAAAAACAACTTTGTTGAAATAGCTGTTAAGTTTCTAATAAAAAGATAAAAAAACTGAAACACTTGTGAGATGTTATGTCTAATGCTAAATGCTTTAACTCTTTTATTCTTTAACAACAAATTTATCAGTGTAACTGAAACACGACAAGCAAATATGATTCCAGTAGAAAAGGTTTGGAAGTTTGTGTAGTAAAAGGGAGCTTTTATTTAACTAGGGAACTTGTTCAGAATTGTATGCTTCTGCTAATCCAGGCAAAGGACTATTAATACATATTGCATTATAATAACTTTAAAACTTCTAATTACCATGTATTCTTTGTTTCTCAAAATGAATATTTTTACTTGAATCCACCAAATTGAGAATCAAAGCAAGGATCAAATCTGAAATACTTGTGCTTGTGCACTGTCTATTTCATAACAGCTAAAATAAACAGGGTAAGAAGTTCTAAAGTGTCCTTCAGAGTCTTCAGTGGAGTCATTTGCTGCACTTTACCTTTCCAAATTCTTCTAATCTCACAGAAGTTTCTAGGAACCTTGTAAATGTATTTGCTGTCCTTCACTAACTGCAGATAACATTTAATTCCTGTGGCAAACAGGGGTTCGGATGGAAGATTTTATACCCACCTCATGCGCAAGAGCTGAATTGCTGTAAATGTTGTTAAGCTATCTGAGAAATACAGCCTGTCATTTTAATAACTTTTCCCCTGAATACATACAAATATAATTTCAGGCCATTAAAACAAAACATCTCCAGCACTTAGTTTTCTGTTGCTATAAAAATACCTATTTATGGATTGCTTGGAAACTGTAATTGGGCAGCTCAAAAAAAAAAAAAAAAAAAAAAAAAAAAAATTGAGATAGTGGTGCTCCAAGGAAACATTTAATAGAACAAGAAAATGCTACGTCTGTGTGTGAAATATGTAAAAATTTGAGTGGAATTTTTGATTTAGCCTTAATTTTTTAAGAGTTGGTCCAGCTGCGACCCCAGTATCAGCTGCATCTTACTTGCAGGAGTGTTGTGTCAGATTCGTGGTGTCCATTTTGATAGCACCCATCTCTGCTAGCAAGGAAGTGTTGTTGTGTAGAGTATTTCACACTGGGTCTCCGAGAGGGATATTATCATTGTGTTGTCAAAGGGTGAATGTTCCTGTTTGGACCACGTGTTTAGATCAATGAAGCGGCTTACCACCATGTATCTGATGATGCACCCGCTCCCTTTCAAACTCAGATGACCATTTCTAAATTAGGAGAACTCAGGCCAGCATGGTCATGTGTTTAAATAGTTTAAAGTTTACAGATAATTACGTCACTGTTAATGATAGCCAGCAGCCATCCTGTGCAGTGGAAGATTAAAGTGACTTTGTGGCAAACAAAAATCAGTGGAGAGCTTTTTCCCTTTTGTTTTGTAAGAAGAATTAGTTATGTGCCTGCGATGGAGCACTGTTTGGCAACCAGTCTCACAGGAGGCATTTGAATGAGGTGATTTGTGTCTGTTATCACATGATAGTAACAAGATGAATTACATTTTTGGCATCTACTAATGCCACCAACTCTTCAGCCTGCTGTTGTTTCCAGTTATCAAACCCTATTTTTTGGTTGCTTCTCTGTACCTTAGCTTACAAATACCTTTTTTCTTTAATAAAACAGGAAATGGAAAATATGAGGACAGTTTTGTTCTTTCTAAAATAACAGAAAAACAACAAGCACTTGATTGGTTTTAATACTTCTCAAATGTCTGCCCCCAAAAGTGTTTATGCAGTGAATTTTGAGCGGTGATGTTGTGAGTTTTGGGACCAGAAAAAGGCTGGCCCTTTCAGGGCATTTGCAACTGGAACAATTTATTACATTTGGGAAAAAAGTGGTATGCTTCATTCAAACACTCCATAAGTTTTCTTCTGCAGAATTTCCTATGAATTTTTTATTAGTTGAGAATATATACTTGTGCATGGCAGCTGAATAATCGACTTGATGTAAACGTCCCCAAGTTGTTCTTGATGTGATTGACTGCAATGACTCTGAAGGAGGTTTAACGGTCTGCTGGCTCAAAAGTGTGCTTTATTTCAGTTTTACATATGTTTTATTTCAGACTTGCTTTTGTTACACATTGTCAGAAATAGGCTTAACAATTTTTTGGTGACTGGTCTTAGCTCTTGTCCTCGTTCTATGTTTCTTTTTCACTTCAGATTATGTTCACACATTGTATAAAGGAAGCGCATTTATAAGCATCTCTAAGTGTGAACATTTTAATTAAAGAATTATATAAGCACAGAAGGCAATGGCTAGACCTTTTATAAACCTTGTTAAAAGGGTTTTGGGAGCTCTTAATCTGCTTTTTGATGGTCATAGTACAAAAAGTAGTCATGGTTACAACTTACAGTACTGTCACCCTCTCCTCCCCTTCCAGGCCACCAAGAAGCTCTTTCAGAGCACGAAGGTGGATCACTGTTAAGAGCAAATACACCTTTAAGAATTCAATCTTGTCTGTTGGATTAAGACCTCAAAGTATGTAAATCGTACTATACTCATTTATTTCGTACTGCATGAATTTTCCTGTGTTAACTTTTCTTGGCACAAATTGAGTGACTACTCACAATTGTCTGGTTCCTCTCATACACTTTCGTTTACAGGTTTTATGAAATCTATACCAACATTTGAAACCAGACTACAGTATCTCAACATTAGCATGGGTATTTATGCTATATAAAGAGATATCTTTATATATGCTGTGTAAATAATGGAGAATATTTTTTATCTGATGAGATATAAGACACAAGCTGTATAATAGCTGTCAGTTTATTGGGACTGCAGTCTTTTGTTTTGTAACATCTGTAATGTTTTTTCAAGGAATGAAACATTTGCTTTTTGAAAAACTGTCATGCTTGTTTATCAGGACAGGAGGGGAACATACATGACAACAAAATGCTTTTCTGTAGTACGTGCATTGCTCCCAATTTTATGGCAACTTGAAGTTGCAGGATTGAGTTGTATCAAAGTATCTGATTGATTCTAGACATCTCAGAACATACTGCCTAGTAATGTGAAGGTACGGTTTTAATGCAACTGTGTGTTTACAGAGAGTCTTCTACTGTGCGATTGCGAAGTGCTTTTTTTATGGAAGGACCTCAGTACTATTGCACGAGATACCTCAAAAATAGATAACGTCTATCCTAAAATTCTGTGTCCTTCAGAATTGAAATGAGAATGTTTATCCAGGTTTTACTGATAGTAAACCAAGGCATGGAGATGCTAGGTTGCTTGTCCAAAGGTTCCTGAGAAGGTTTGGCAGTGCAAGGCAACAGACTGAATTCTTCTAGTTCGGTGTCCCATCACAAAGCTTCAGCTGAGGGCTCTCCATGTTATAAATACTGAGGAACAGGCTGGAGCCACACAGTTTTCCATGGAGCAGCCAATGCTTTGTGCATCGAAGTACAGACAGGTTGGTGGTAATTCAGCCTGTAGCTGAGATGGGAGCAGAAGCTAGTGCTGTGACTTCATCTCACCACCTTCCACCTGAAGGGCCCAGTGCGTATAGCAGCGTGACTGAAAAGATGGCCTTGAGCATGGGAGCATTTGTTTTCTCAGTATTTGTATTGCAATAGAACATAACTTCGGGTAATGAATTATGGTTAGTTGATTGTAGTATCAAATACAAATATTGGCTTTAAGTGTGTTTAAAAGGATAGTAATTTAATAGACAGCTATTTTCCTTTTCCTCTTTGATTGTCTAAGTGCGTGCAGTCCTCTGGCTCTCCTTGCAAAGGGACAGTAGGGTGATTAAGAAAAGCTTGCTAAATCCTGTGTTTTCAGTGCGAATAGTTTTGATTGTAAAACTTTCAGGTACAATAGGTTGTTGGAGGCGTGACACTTAGTTGAGAAACCAGAAGTGTGCCTGTGTGTTGTGTCTGCTCAGCGTAGAAGGAGGTATGACGGACAAGTCTGCTCCCATCTCGCTAAGTGGAGGTAGTGCAGAACTGAAACCTGTGGTAAAGAACGATTGCAAACATACTTCTTCACTAGAGAGGTGTACTAATCCTGATGATGTCTGTTGCTTTGCAGCTATGTAAGACAGAGATACAGAGTTAATTTTCTTGTGTGAATGTCCTTGTAGTGATCTAGCCTTCTGGTGTAAAGTGGCATGTAAGTAAATATTTAATATTAATGGAAAGTATCTGCTCAGACTAGCAGATTCTGTTATGGTTTGTCAGGGACACAGGGACTTTATCTGAAAACGAGCCATTTTGTACTTCCAGAGTGTATTTCATATCCTTCACTTGTTTTTAATCAGTTAAAGCCTGTGAATATCCCGTGTAGGAATTTGAAGTGTTTTTAAAAAGGGAGGTTGTGTAATACCACTGACCTAGATGGTGGGTAGACACTACGTCTTTTCATTTGTTTTCTCTTTTACAGATCATTGGGACAGGAAGCATTCTTAGAATTATTTTTAGATTCTTGAAAGTCGACCTTGGTTTACTCATGTGACAGTAATCCTTGAGCTAGGCCTGAAAGAAACCTTGTTTACTCTTCCACAGTGCCATTTGCTTGCAGTTTGTTGCTTTATTTTGGGTGCCTGTGTATACGAGAAAGTGATTCCTGGTGTATGCATGATTCTTCTCATTGTGGGTCTAAATCACAGTAAGTGCTTTCATTTATTGCAGTCTAGTCATATGATCACGTCTAAAAGATCAGTTTCTTGCTCTGTAATTGTGTTGTCTTTATTACATCACATTTGTTGCAACAGAAGGATGGCTGAGCAATTAGAAGTCAGGAATTCTGGTTTCCTTCTTAAATCCTGCTTATTTCCCATCCAAGCATTCAGCTGAGAAGTGATCTGTTAGGTCCCACTGCATCTTTACAGGGCATGGCACTGCTGCTTTAGTCTTTTTAAACTAAAGGGAAATAGTGTTCATTGGCAAATTTCTATAACTCCTACTGTTGCTCCTCATTCCACTTCTGGTGCTAATTTTGGGGAACTTCTACAGAGATGCTGTCTTAAACATGCATAGACTGCAAAATTACTGAATCTTCACTGTTGTTTCTGCTACCACACAAATGAGCTGTGCTCTGTAGGGAGGATAAGTGGTTTCAAGCTTTGCATCTCTGTAATGTAAAAAAAAAAAAACAAAACCAAACACCTTAGCTAAGTGGTTTGTTACTTGTGACACCCAGTTAATATTTATAAAACACACTGAGACTGTTAGTTGTAATGACTGTTAAGAGTTCAGGTTGTTTCTCTTTGTCATTGGTGGTGTCAGAGAAGTGACTGGTAGTTTCAAATAAGGGAATTGCAATGTTACTTGTTCTTTGTGCTAGACATCAGCTTTTCAGCATCTTACCCATATTTGTCTTGCAATACAATGTGATGTTTTCGGGTCATATGCTAGCCGGTGTTCGACTGTATTCCTTTCGCAGATAAAAAGCTCGTATTTTTAAGATTACTTCTTTTTCAGTCATCTTCATCTGAATGTTTTTTATTACCCTCAAAGCTTAGAATAAGCCACATGATTAAAATGTTGTAAAAATGTCTTTTCATGGCAGAATAAAAATCCCTGCAACTCAACAAACCTGCTGTGGAAAAGAGTTACTTCTGAGGACTGTTATGTGAGTTTTACTTGGCCGTAACATTGTGAGCATCTGTTAAAGTTTATGGAAACCTGATTGTGGACACAGAAACATGAACTCTGGATTACTCACCTACAGATTTTAAAAGAATCAAAACAGTTCAATATTAATTACACAGAGAAAAAATGAAAAGTGAGAGAAGTTGTGTCAGTATACCATCACTTTCATAACTGTGCTTCTAATTATGTTTATAATGTTAATGGATTCGTAATTCACAAAATGTTAAGTGACCAAGCCACGTAGTCTTATCAACATAAATTCCCTTGGGATTTTGTGGTGCTCATTCCCACTCGCACGTTGGCTGAGGAGATGTAGGTAAGCATAGGAAAAGAATTGTAGAGGGAATGTTGAAGCTCAAGGTTTTCCGTTTGTATTTCCCCTTCCTGGGCAGTACCAGTGTTTTCCAGTGGGGATGCTTCTGCTCTCCGGTGCAATTATTACAAGTAGCCCCACTGCTAGCCTCTAAACCGCTCCAAAACTGGATGTAGAAGTACAGTTGCTTTAAGTTACAGGTAAGGAGAATTTGGCAGCTTAATTATGTTGTGTTTGCTTTTGTGTTAGGAGATGTGGGATGGGAATGAAACGATCCATGGCGGGAATGTCAAGTTTAAGATGCCCTTGCAAGGATACCCGTCATATTCTGGAAGCTAGCATATAGCGCAAGTGGCTTTTTTTACAATTTATTGAATTTATTGCCATCTTGGCTTAGTTAAGGGTGGACTGGGTGGGTGCTTTGCAGTGTGGACTCCTTCCAAAGCACTGGCAAAGATCTAACAGTAAATCCAGCTGAGTTTCCCCTGAGGGTTTGAGCTGGAATTCTGACTTTCATATTAAATTAGGCATGGTTACAAGACAAGAATTATTTGAAGTTCTTAGAAACCATGTGACTGACAGAAGAAGCAACTGGGATGCCAGTTGTTTTCGTGTATGTTTTCTTGGTTGGGTCAAAAAAATATTAAGGATACAGAAGGTTCTTATTTATGGGACTCCTGGTATAGTTAGCACAGCACTTGTTCTGTTCACCGATTTCACTCTCCAGCTCGGTCTCTGCTCAGTGGCGGCGCTGTCTGAAGTTAACGGCACATTTCTGCAGACAGTGGCTGCTCCCAGCAGTGATAACGCTGGATGGTCACAGTCACTGCCAGGGGCTGGGGTGCAGAAAGGCTCTGGCTGACACTCGCTGCTGTGCAGACCAAGGTCACTGCTCCATCCTGTGTCCCACGGTGGGGTGCAGGGAGTGAGAGGCTGCACCTGCGGGGAGGAGCGGACAGGACAGGGGACCCTGCACTGACCAACAAGGGCTTCCATCCCACAGACGTCATGTTCGGTGTAAAGCTGAGGGGTCACAAGGGTCAAGCTCTCTTCTTCAATGGCTGGTCTCTAAAGATGACTCTGTCCATTCTGCCTTTGATCCCAATCTGTGCATTCCTGAACCCACTTCCAGCTCCTGAATCTGATTCCTGTCTGCTGCTGAGTCCAATCCCGGACTTCCTCAGCACTTCCCCACAGCACCAGTTGTGACAGTGAGGTGATTGCTGTGGTGGCGGGGAGGGGTGTTGGTGGTGTTGGGTTTGGTATGGGTTTTCACAGAATCATCTACTTGGAAGAAACCTCTTAAGATCACAGAGTTCAACCATTCACCCTGCACTGCCAGGGTCCCTACACCGCGTCCCTCAGCACCACATCTACCTGGCTTTTAAACACTTCCAGCGATAGGGACTTCACCACTTCCCTGGGCAGCCTGTTCCAATGCTTAGTGACCCCATCTGTAAAGAAGTTTTTCCTGAAATCCAGCTTAAATTTCCCCTGACACAACTTAAGGCCCGGGCCAGCCTGTTCCAATATTTATTGACTCTCTGTGTAAAGACATGTTTCCTGATCTCCAACCGAAATTTCCCCTGGCATAACTTAAGGCCGTTTCCTCTCGTCCTGTCATTCATAACATGTGAGAAGAGACCAACCCCCACCTCACTGCAACCTCTTTGAGGTAGTTGTAGAGGGCAATAAAGTCTACCCTGAGCCTCCTTTTCTCCAGACTAAACAATCCCAGTTCCCTCAAAAATTTTTTTTTGCACCTTTGAAGTGTTTTTATGATGGGATAAAAATAATTTCCAGTCGTGGTGTTTTTCTGTATCATTGGTGAAGGCTGTGGAGTTCCTGATATTGGTCTGGAACCAGGTGTCCTTACTTCGTCTATGATCATCCTGACTTTTTCAGGCACTTGAGTGGCATCACTACAGATTCCCTGCCACACAGGCAGCTTGGAATTTAGGAAGTCCGCACACTGAACATGATAGAAGTGCATGTGCTTGGTAAAGCAGCAGTGCTTGTCAACCGGGAAACAGAATCTTCTTTTTTTCTTCAAGGACAGCTTCTCTGCAGCCTTCTGCAATAAATCTCTGAATATCACTCTGTTGATAGCTCACAGTTTCCAAATACTTCCATTTCTTTA
This sequence comes from Buceros rhinoceros silvestris, assembly GCF_000710305.1. NCBI lineage: Eukaryota > Metazoa > Chordata > Aves > Bucerotiformes > Bucerotidae > Buceros > Buceros rhinoceros. Next base: position 13,025 of record NW_010391287.1, on the reverse strand, counting down.
TGCTCATATTTCATTACATTTCATGCTCCTTGGCTTTTCCTTCTGATTTTTTTTCAGCTCAGCCTGAGGCTTCTCTAAATAATCTAATTTGCTTCTGTATTCAGTTTGGTACATCTTTAAAGTTGCATTCATATATTTCACACCGGGTCTGTTTTCTTCTCCGGTTCAGATATAATTTCTTTATGAAATTTTTTTAAACTTTCCTCTAGACTGCCGTTAAGTTTCTTGTGTGTTCTTGAAATTTCTACAAGAACTTGGCCTAATTCTTTAGAAACTGGAGACTCTGCTGATATATCCCCAATCTTTGCCAGGCTATCATAATATGCTTTTCTGGCCACTACCATAGTATTAACAGCTTTTTCATAATTCTTCCCCAGATTTATTAAATTCCTCAGTCCTGGAGTGAACTATTGTGTATATTCATATATATTCCATTCTGGTTTTACTGTTTTCATTGCAGCAGTTTTAGTTTTCAACCCGTAAGTCTCTCTCCCTCATTCCCTTCCCCTTTGGGCAGGAGGGGTTGACAGAGAGCATCTGACCTTTGTTACTGGCTGGCCCAGACCTGACCCTTGACAATGGAGTAGCCATAGATTAAAATATAGCTTTTAAATCCTAAAAATAAAAACCACCCCCCTTAAACTTCTTTGCCCATTTGAGGATTCACGCCCCCCCCCCAAAAAAAAAAAAGGGCTTTCCCCTTTTTTCTAAACACTTGATGGTTCGTACAACTATCCCATGTATTTCAATCAATGTTTTGGAGTTGTTTTTTTTTCTTTTTTGTTCTTCTGTTTAGACTTCAGTTACTGGTGTCACAGTTAGCAACACTGGGTGCTTAGAGGAAAGTGAAGAATGACATGACACAATGGGAAATGACAAGGGACATGACACAATCGTGAAGTCAGTCTCTCCACAGTACCACGTAGCAAATGCAGTCCTTTTATTTCCATTTCCTCTCTTGCATCACCTCCCATCTGCCTGCATCTTGACACTGGTTTTTTTATCATAATTTTCCTCATTACTTTGTAGGGAAGCTTGAGTTTCAATACCTCCTTATTTCCTCCCTTTGCAGAAAAAGGCTGTTATGACAGTGAAAATCTATTTCTGGCCAGAGAGTGCTTACAGATACACTACTGTGACGAATACCTGTCCTTTACCTGATTTAAACTCCTATTAAGCCCATACATTTTCTGCTTTGTTCATGAAAAAATAGGGAGAAGATAAAAGGTTAATGTCTGCATGTCTTATTCTTTTTAGTTGTATCAATGGGAAGCAAATATATTTTTCCCTGGGGAGCAACTTTGTGCTACTATCAGTACACTTGTCCTCCTTCCTTTTCTTTTTATACCATATAAACTGCAGCCAACCAATTCTTCAGTTAATAAAGAATCTGTCTAAATTTCATGATGGATTTTAGGCGTTTTTGGATGCATAGAAAATGCTAAAACATAAAAGCTGGAATTTTGTTAAGAATATGATGTTTTCAGTTTAGCTTAAATGAGAATGACACCCATGAAGTTATATTTGCTTAATCTGCAGTACAAATAGAGTCATAATTTGGAAGTCAGGGATTACATGTGGTAAAAAAAACTAGTACATGCTTTGGCTCCATCCAGTAGCTCTCCCAGTCATTTTAGATGCTGGAGGAAGGTGCAGCCAACTAGTGTTTTTGAAATAGGCCTTTCTGTTACAAAGCAGGCTGCTCCAGAACCGGTTGGGCTTGTTTTTTTTAACCAAATGGCAATAGAGCAACTCATAAATGTTTACTCATATTAAATGTTTCTGCAGTATGCTGACAGTTTTGATAACGGGACTGGGCTTCTGGGAAGAACAGTGGCTATACAGAACCTTTTGTTTCTTGTATGGACAAGATTGTCCATAGCTAAAGTTTGGTGAGTGTTTTGGCTGAGGTGTGCCATTCCTGATTCCTCATCAGTAGGAATGGCTCCTAAAACAGCTAACAAGAGAACTGGTATTGCTTAAACTGTTTTTTCTTCCTTTTTTTTTTTTTTTCCCCCAGCGAAAGCCAAGGACAGGATGGATTTGAATACACATCAGCATCTGAGGCTTTGAGTTAATGCTAGTTCTCTCAGCCTTGTATCTTTTGCAGGCTTTAAACCCCTGTGGGGTTTTTGTTTTAGTTAGTTATTTCATTTATTGAATGTGTAGCATTCATTCTGCAGTCTACACAGGGAGAGAAGGTATGTTTAAACTGAGCAAGATACATGGACTGAATATATTGTGTATAAGCCAGTCAATGTGAGTGCTCAGTCGAAAAGCTCTTTTAAAATTAAAACCATTGCTAGGTTAATGGACATAATGGTTGGTAAACTGGAGGAGGGCAAAAGGCAGCAGATAGCAGCTCCTG
>NW_010391287.1:1099-10540 GCF_000710305.1 Buceros rhinoceros silvestris | reverse complement strand
CTGCTGAAAGGCAGAGCTTTAAGCACGTGTGAGAGAGAACATCCACTAAGTAGTGAGTGAATGTTTACAGTCGCCCCATAAGGAGTTGGGAGAGGGCTGAGAGAGGTGCCTGTTTATCACCTCAGAGAGAAGGAAGATGTAGTTTCAATAAAGCCGGTATGGGAGGTGAACCTGAGTTCAGATGGGATGCAAGCTGTGGGTCTTCACAGGTGTATCTGTCCTTGTTAAGAAGGGCTTTGTCCCAGATGGGAATATCCATCTCCCAGTGGGTGTTGAGGGTACGCAGCAATTCCCAACCCTCACAGCCTCCTGGCTAGTTCACTATTAGGAAATTTCTCCATAACATGTTCTGTTATGGGTTTCATATTCTTTCTAATATCTTGGGTCCCATGCAGAAGCCAAATGTTCCAATCTTCTTTCACTACCGTGATTTAAGGTTAGACATCAGGGAGACCCTTCTGAAGTCTTTACGAAAACCTCTGTCTTTGCTTCTCAGAACAGTCTGGAAAAATTCCTGAAATGCACAAATGGGAGCTTGGGAGGGAAAAGATGCCCTAAAACTGACAGTGAGTTAGTGAGAAGTAGAATCTGTACACACTGGGGTCTATGGTAAAAGTATTTTTGGATGAATTAACTGCAGGATAAATTATAACAAAAAGCAAACTGGTTAAACCGGGAGTTCCTGTTATTAACATCATAAAAGCATTAAAAATAGAACTCACAGCAAACAGGATGTCTGGGCATAACCGTGCGGTTTTAGTTGCCCGGTATTTATGTAGTTGACCTTCTGTGCTGAGATCAGAGAGCAGCGAGGAGCTCTGTGCATAAAAATCCCATTTAATCTGATCACACCAACATGGCAGCTCCTGGACGGAGTGGGCTAGCATTTAAGGGTAACGCAGAGAAATTAATTAGTACCTCCAGGCAACAACACGTATCCTGCGCCAGCTGTGGGGGTGATGCATACTTTCTGTAAAAACTGTAGGCTTAGCTGGAGTTGTGGCTAGCGGAACTATGCATTTTCTTTTTCGCAGTAGTGTTAAAATTCTTTTTTTTCTTCTCCGGTATTAAATTTGGAAGTAGACTGTAGGGCACATAGAGGCTCTATCCCAAGATGCTGAACTTCTTGTTCCAAATGAATTTACAAACCAATAGTTCTGGAAGGTGGGCTGTGCTGCCCAGCCAGGAGGACTTGGTGAGCACTCAGCGCCTCACGGGCAGCGTTCCTCATTGACCATTTAAAGCAGAGCTACTGAGAAAATTCCCTCTTTAACCTGATAGGCATGCCTGCAGCTTGAAGTCTAGACCAGGCAGCACTGACATTTTAGTGCAGAGAGCAGTTTGTGTTCATGGTGCCTGCCTGTGGTGTGACGGTGAATGAGGGAGCCGGGCGGGCTTCCGAGAGCTGGAGGTTTCTGTGGGGGGCTGTGCTTGCTGCTGTATGCAAATACATCTTTGTGCGTTCATGCGCTTGTGCAATGTGGCTCCCTGTGCCAACAGCTCCTAGCTGAAATTAATTTTCTCTGTTGTGCGCCTTTCTGTTGTTCTGAAAGTTGCCATGTCTTTCAGCTGAGAAGTAGATGACAAGGTAAAAAGTATCCGAGATACTGTTTTTAACAAGCTGATAGCAAATGTTTAAATTTGTTGAAATAGTGGTAGCATTGTTGCATAAAAAGGAGGCTTAAGAATCAATTTTAAAAGCCTTAAAAAGAAGGCTTTTCCAGTCTTCAGAAGAAACATTCAGTCTCAAAGCTGGCATATCTCAGTGTATAATAGTTGTTTTCTTAATGTTCAAGTGAATTCTGAGTTAATCCTTTTGGTATTATGGTAAGAAATCCTGAAACTGTATTTAGCGTCTGTGAATGTGTACGCCGTTTCTGTGAATCAATATTACAGAAAATGGATTTCCAAGTGTGTGTACCTTACATTGTAAAGCTGTGTATGTAGACCTTCATTTTTGCTCACTGCCAAATCCTCAGGTCTTGGTAGCGTTTCACATTCTGATTTTTCTTTCTCTTCCTTTTGAAGGAAGTTGCTGGCTTACAGCATCAGAAATTGTATTGCCTATCATCATACGTTTTAACGCTGTAGCTGAAATAAAACTTATAGGTACTCCTGCCTTATTTCTTAAACTTTTTGCCAAGCCGCTTCTTTACAGGACCTTTGAAAAGAGAGATACAATTTTCAGTTAAGGAATGTACAACATTCAAATACCACACCCAGCCTGCTTAGGAGGACAAAATTTTTTTGTGCCCACATGCCCTTGAATAGTTAAGGAGCAGGTTTTGTATTAATGTCAGGTTATAATGGGAAAATACAAGTCTGAAGCTATTGCTTGGGAAGGCAGAATGTGTAAGTGAAAGCGAAATGCTGGAAGGACGTATGGTACAAGAACTATAGCCTTCCTAAAGAACTGTAACCGTACTAGTGGAATGGGATTGACAGAGAGCTCTAGCCATGTTTTGATTTCCTCTCTGACTGAGGCAATTTTTCTCTTGGATATCACTTACCTCACCTTCTTAAATAAGGCATAATCTATCTATCTATTTATGATTGGGCCTTACCCCCTTCTTCTTCCTCAAAAATGAAAAGCGTGTTTTAGGAAACACGATTGTCAGGTTTTAGTTGACTTCATTGTAACTTTTTTAGTTTAAAAGACGTGATTTTTAAAAGAAATTTCATAATGCTGCTTTTTTTACCTTGTTGGGAAAGCGTGATAAATCCTTTTTAAGTCCTTGCTTGGTCCTCTCTAAGAACCATGTCTTTTCCTGTGCCGTCATCTAAGTTTCAGCAAAGTAACTAGGCTTGTGTAAGACCACACACACATTTGGGTCTGTGACAGCAGAGGATGTGGATTTAATTCTCAAAAGGTGGGTTGGTCTACAGCAAATGTACTCAACACCCACGGAGGGCTTCCTTCCTCCCCATCTGACGTCCTCGCCAGCTGTCCCTGCTTACTGCCTGTGGAGGTTCACGTGGCAGGGTGTGGGCAGAGCTCTGCTTATGACCTGACTGTTCTTTCTCAACAGGTATGCTAAAGGCGCAGCAGACTTTCCTTGAGTGTGGGGAGACATCCAGGATGATCCCACAGCTCAGGTGGTTTGAAGGGTAATTATCAAGTGTCGAAAGCCAGGTCCGTAGGTGAATGAGGCTATGTGGAGGGTCTGGGCAGGGTCTGCATTTCTCCCTGCTGACTCTGAGGGCAACCAAGAGCCAGCCTGACAAACAACCTTCTTGCCTGGTCACTTTTGCTGTGAAGTAGCCATGAACTTCCTGAACACGCTGTGCCATGCAAGCGTGGAGTGCATTGCACATCCTCACTGTGACTAGTGCTAAAGACTGGAGCTGGGATCTTTTAAATAATTTATTGAGACCCAGTGTTACCAATTTATATACTGTAATCAGGTCAATAACTTGCATGACTTCAGGGAGGAAACTTTAAGATAAATAATAAAAAAAATACCAGGTGTACTCTTTCCTAGGTTCTGGCCCTAACTATTTCCCGCTTCCCTCTTATCTCTTGAAAGTCACACAACTAAACCTTTTTATGTGTTGTGCGTGTATCCACAAGACAGTGAAAACCCAGAAATACTTCATTGTCAATCAGCAGTATGCATTACCGATGGCAGGTTTTCGTAGAACAGAGCATTAGCAGGCACTCCTCCGTCATGGGTTGATAGTAACCTCGTGAAATATTAATGGCCCACTTGCTCTGATTTAAACTTTTTGTGCTTAAATGTCCGTAGATAGTTATTTTTGTTTTTAAAGTACGATCTTTATGAAAAGAAGAAAAGAGGATAACTAAAATCTTAAAACGTAATCTCATTCCAAAATTCAACAAATTCTTTTTTTTTTAATTTTTTTGAGTCAGTAGGTCAATCTTCACTCCTTGTTTTTGTTTGTACCAGGGGTCTATACATAGGAGCACAAGGCAGAGGCTGTTGCATGCTGTTCCGTGAAGCAGAGTCCATGAAAGAGTAAAAGCAGCTTTTTTAGCCCAAACCTTACTTTGTCTTCTGTTGGTCAGCCAGACGTTTTTAATAGCAGGCCAATTTCAAATCTAGGCAACATAGTTCTGTAGTGATGTACTGTTCATAGGGTTTCAGTCCTTAAGCGAGCTCTGTGCGGGTATGTGATGCCCGTGTTCACAGTAGCCCCCATTTAGAATATCCCGGTGGAAGGACTGGTAGTTTTTCAAGTGGTGTGAAAGACTGAAGAGCTCAGATAAATCAGTGTAACTTTTAACAACAGTGGCATGTGCACAGTTACTCTTTGGGGAAAGCAGTAATCCAGCCACTCTGTTAATGTTGTCTTTTAAATTATTTTTTTGTTGTTTTAAGTTTGATTTCATAACTTAAATGTAAGGACTGGCGTAAAGCATGTCTGTCCATCAGCTGAGATGGAGAAGTTCTATCTGTTTTGAATGAAGTGGTTATTTTTTTTTTTCCCCAGTCCCATCACATTCAGCTTCCGTGATTCCATGCCTTATAATCCCTGTAATGGAGCTACTTTGTGAAAGTTAGAATACTGTATTCCATGTACAAAAAAGTCACTTGTACTTTTGGAATAAAACCGTACTAGTTTAAAGCAAATGCCACTATGTACAGTTTCTCTTATGAAACTGTGAACAGGTATAAACTCCATGTACCCTGGAGAGGGCAATGGCACTATCCTGGGTATAAAACAATACAGATTCTGGTGCTCTGAATAAGCTTACAGAGAAGCTCAGTAGTTCTGTGATTGTTTTAGTTTATCTATATAAATGTCTGTACTGCTGTATTTCGGCACTGGCATGACAAATAATTTTCTGTTTTAGAAGGTTATGGAAGAGTAATTTAAATGTCCGAATACATTAGCTATTATTTTATTTTTTCATTTTCTCCCTTCTTGAAAATACAAAGAAATTCAGTTGCATAAACAGGAAAGTGGCTGAGCTCCTCCAGTAATCCGCTGTAGGTTCAGTGTATTTGCCTCTCAAATTACAGTGGCTAGATGTAAGCAAGGTAGATGGTTCTGAGACCCATACGGCATGTACAGGTAGAATGGATGCACCCAGCAGTTTCTGGGTCTTCTTCCACAGTGCAGAAATGTCGCATCATTTAGCAGTATTGGAAAGATCAGTTTAGAGGGATTAGCGTAGGGTAAGAGAGGATGGTCTGTCCAGCTGCCTTATAACAGTATGTCAGTAGGAACAGGTACATCTGGTGACTTGGATTGCTTTTTATTGTTCTTTACAGATAGGTTCAGTACTGTGCTTTCATAGAAGAAACACTTAAGTGTTTCACAGCTGCAACAGTGGAGACAAAATAGTAAGTTAACTGCAAAGGTTTGGGCCAACGTGTACCAGATCGGACATCTGTGTGCCAGATACACATGCTTTTGGGAGAGTGTTTCTGCTCTGTGGTCTGCACAGGATGCTGTTCTTTAAGACCGCTTTGGATGGGTTTCTATAAAAGGTGGAGATTCGGTCTAGACAAGTCATTTTTCCTTCTTAACAATTCTATTCTTCCGTCTTGTCTTTCCTGGTTTTCGGCAAGTTTTCTCCTGCTCACTGTGGCTGAGACAGTGACTCTGAGTTGTTCTGAGTTTGTTTTGCCACCGTTTGTTACAGTGAATGAAATTCCCTAGGTGTCCTGGAGGTTCCCCTGGACTTGGCCTTTTCCAGGTGAAACAGTGCAGCTCTTTGTAAGCTTTGAAAGAACAACTATGGAGCTTCTGTATCCGCAGGTGACAATGGTCCTCACTGAAGTAGGTGGCCCTGCGTAGAGTCCTGTGGGCTTCCCTTTCCCTGAGTAGAGGAATTGTATGGCCTCACGGATCCTCTCTGCTGTTCACTGATGGTTCCGCACTGGCTGTTAGCGATTATGTTTTACCCAACTACCACGGGATGAAATCAGGTTCATCTAAAAGGACATATTTCCCCTAAAACTGTAATGCACAATGGCATTAGTGATATTTTTTTATTCTGGTGTAATAGAATCTCACTTGTGTATTACCAGTGGGTGGGTTTCAGGGGTTTTGGTTGTATATTTTTGATTATGTTTTTACATACTATTAGGAAAGTTTACATTAGTAGTATTCTTGCTATTCTGCCTGTCGTACTCCATTTATCTTCTTCTGAGCTGCTGAGTACCAACTGCCAAATAATCCTCCCCATGTCATATTCCTCTTTTTTTTTCTTTTTTTTTTTCTGGGAGGATGGCATTGCATGCGCAGTGAAAGGCGTAAAGGCAAGATCTTACAGCCTCTGGAGTTTCTCCTAGCCTGGGTTCAGGCTAGGCTAGGTTCTTCAGAGATCCTCCAAGGTGTAGAACTCTGAAGAGCTGGTAGCTCATGCATCAGTTGACTTGTGAAGTCACCCCAGTGCCACACAGTTGTTTCTCTCCTTTCTCCTAAAGCCCCGGCACTGGCCTACCTTGTGTTTCTCCAGCACTACTACCAGAGAAGAGGTTAGACCTGAAAATTGAGTCCTCTGCCGCTACGTTGCTTTGAATGGCAACTATAGGCTCACTTACATCAGGTGTTTTATCTAAGTTACGCAAGTCATTCTTTCGGCCCCTTTGCCCTTTCCTTAATTATCTCCTACATTTGCTTCAAGGACATTCCCATCTGATCTCAGAGGAGAGGAAGAAAGCCGATCAGCTCCCAGGAAATTCCTATGGTAGCTGCAAGGGCTGGGCTTGTGATATTGTGGTATTAATAGCTGCTGCTCAGATATTTTACAGATGCTGTCTTTCACCTCCTAGAAGGACTGAAGATTATTTTAGACTTGTTTCCTATCACATATGCTCACATAAAGCTAATTTCAATATATATGTGTTTATCCATATGTTTTCTCTAGTAACCTGGCTTATTTAAATCAAGTATGACAGCAAGACAGATGTCAAAGACAACTAATACAGTAAACACTAGTCTGCTAGAGGAAGCGGAGTCAGGAAATAATGCTGTTGAAAGAGCTTGTGATTTGTTAGACACACAGAATCTCTGTGTAGAAAGGCTCTAGAATTGTCTGAATAAACTTCAGGAGAGTTTACAGTCAACCACAGGACACACATCCAGGGGAAACCTGGACTTCATGGATTCTTATGCTTCTGGAACAATACAGTTTCGCTACACAATGCTCCTTTGTGATGAAGCAAAGCTCTTCCTTGTGCAACCTTACCATTCTCGTTGTGTCAAGAGGACAGGTAGGATGTTGGCTGCACCTGCAATTAGGACTCAGGATGTGCAAGTCTACCTCTCCTTTTGATGCTGATGAAATTAATGACTTCAGGCAAACTAATTCACCTTCACCCATGTGAACCTCATGAGGCTCAACGAGGCCGGGTGCATCAACAAGGTCCTGTTTGTGGATTGGGGCAATCCCAAGCACAAATACAGGCTGGGTGGAGAATGGACTGAAAGCATCCCCAAGGGGAAGGACTTGGGGAGCTCATTGACAAAAATCTCAACATGACCCAGCAGCAGCCCAGAATTTGCAGCCCAGAATTTGTGGCCCATAAAGCCAACCCTATCCTGGGCTGCATCAAAAGAAGTATTGCCAGTAGGCTGAAGGAGGTGATTCTACTCCTTTACTCCACTCTCATGGGACCCCACCTGGATTACTGCCTCAGCTCAGAGGCTGACAGTGTAAGAAGGGCATGAACCTGTTGGAGATGGTCCACAGGCGTGCCATAAAAATTAGAAGAGAGCTGGAGCACTTCTGCTCTGAGGCCAGGCTGACAGAGTTGGGGTTGTTCAGCCTGGGGAAGAGAAGACTCCAGGGTCTTCCAGTACCTAAAGGGGGTCTACACAGGAAAGCTGGAGAGGGACTTTTTATGAGGGTGTGAAGTGATAGGTCAAGGGGTAATGGCTTTAAACTGAAAGAGGGTAGATTTAGGTTAGATATAAGGTAAAAGTTCCTCAGTGTGAGAGTGGTGAGGCACTGGGACAGTCTGCCCAGAAAAGTTGTGGACGCCCTCACCGTGGAGGTGTTCCTGTCCATGGCAGGGTGTTGGAACTAGCTGATCTTTAAGGTTCCTTCCAACCCAAACCATTCTGTGGTTCTATGATTAGGCTTTCTACAAATGACACAACTGCTTGGTACAGAGGTCTTCAATACCTATTTCTGTGGGTATCACAAAGAGTGCGGTGTGGTGATTCCACGTATGATCTGTAGACCTCTGCCCCTGAACGAGCTGGTTGGACATACATTACTGGGTTTATCATCCAGCTTCAAAGGCCATCCTTTCCTGTACTGTGCAGTACTTTTTCGGGAATGGTACATGAGTACAAAAACAAAGTACTTTGAAATGAGATAATCATTGGAGAGTGTTCAAACTGCCTGGTGGTCTTGCTACTGTTTGTATTGCACCAGTGCTTTACGTAGGACGCAGTTACTGCGTGTAAAGCTGTATAAGGGGGAAATACAGTTTTATTTGTTGTGACGATAGCCACTCAGTGCTCTTGTTTCACTGCAGAGTGTTTCAAGAACAAGACTTCCTGACCACATATTTTGCTTTTTCATACCCTCAAATAGGATAACATACTGTGATCAGGCAAAGCCATGTAAGATAGGACGAATGCAAAGGGACTAATTACATTCTGATGAGGTCCTTAGATTAATTTAGGATCTAGGGCTAACTGTTGAAATATCTTGCAAGGAGGTTGAAGGGAATGCAAAATTAGCTACTAGTACATCTCCTAGTTTTTATTTCTGAAGAAAATTTTAAGAAAAGTAAGATCAGGTGGTATGGGGGGTATTCTTTCAGCGTAGTGAAAAAGGGTATTTGGGTCGGGGGGTTTGTCTTTTGTTTTGCTGATCCATACTGGATTTATTAGACAGAATCAGTGTTGAGCTCCACCCAGACTGTGGGGTCATTATGGAACTCATGCCACCTCCAAATTAAGACCCCTGAGCCAACTTCAAAGCGCACTGCATGGCCTCTCCCACAGAGTGCACGTAAATAGTATTATTAGCTAGATAGAAGTATTTTTCAGAGTGTGTCACACACTAATTTAAAACACAGGTGGAAAGTCTTCTCAGCTTGTTTAGGTGTATTAGTTTTCTCATGGTCTAGTAGTTCAGTGTAGTCAGTTAAATGTGCTGTGTCTGAATCATTAGTTAAGATGAATTATACTTTGATAATAAAAGAACTTATTTCTTTAACTTGCCTAAGAGTATCAGCAATGATTAAATTTTTAATTTATTTTTCATTCATCTGGTTTGCTGCTGCTTAGCCAAAACTGTTGTGACAAGCATAGCTTGTTTTACTTAATTTCCTCTTTGGGGAAAGCCTAATCAGGCAGGGCTTTTACTACGTTAATCTTATTAAATATTACCAGTCATCTCCTTCCCTGCCATGAACTTCCTCATACGATAGAAAAGAGGAAGAGACAGAGACAAGCTCATGTACTCAGTGACTTTGGGTAGAACAACTGACAGCTCATCATAGCAGGAAT
>NW_010391287.1:0-1018 GCF_000710305.1 Buceros rhinoceros silvestris | reverse complement strand
CAGGAATGTAGAAGTCTTGTATTGTCTGTGTGGATGGAGCAAGTGTGCTGACTGATCTCTGTTTTTCCACCAGAAGCAGGTTCTGTGTCACATCGTGCACCACTTTAAAGGACAGAAAAATCTTCATTCTCGTGCTTGAGAATGTAACTACAGGTAGTGGGAAGAAGGTAACTACATTGACTCTGTTCTAGGATTTTTTGTGTGCTGATTCACGTCTTTCTCTGGCATCTTGTGGATGTGGAAGAAAATACTGTTTCTAAATTGTTTTAAACGACATATGGGCATATGGGTGGTATGTGCTTTCATGTGTCATAACTGAAAATTTTTACTCTTGATTTTCAAGAAGGCCATCTCTGGCTGTCACGGGCTGTTGCAGCTATCAGGAAGAGTAGATCAGTGAACATTCAAGTCAGTTGAGATCCTTCTATTTTCTTTTTTTCTCCCCAGTATTTTCCATTTTAGGAAGCTTTCAGAAGTTGTCAGAGCTTACAAGCTGTTCTTTTGTGAGTGCACATCTTCCTTTCAAACTTCCTTACAGAACTCGGAGAAAGAAATGTCTTCACCCAGCCCTCACTATGATTTTTCCATGGTATGAATCATTAAGCTAATAGAGAATGGAAGAGAATAAGACCAGAACAAAAATGTTGTGCCTGTCCTTATCCAGTCATTTCACTCTCTGATGATCTGATAGGCACAGGGAACTTAACGAAGATTTGGGGTTTGCCATCGCCATCTGGCCCTCTGTTTGTTTGTCCTCCTGTTGGCCCTTTTCTTTTCTCATGTTTTTGTCACTCTGCCTCTCTTTCTCAGCTGCATGGGAGAGCTTTAATATCCTTCTCCCTTATAACATGGTCATGAGATGTAAATTTAGTATTCTGCTTTAAATATAACTGCTTTAAGCCAGTCGTTAACGTTCATCGTGGAAGGACCCGTAGTTATGCCAGCTAGCAGACACTGAGTGCAGGATGTTTTATTGCTTTGTAGGCCAGGAGGACATGCAGTGATGGCTATCTTTGTT
>NW_010391286.1:2902-7741 GCF_000710305.1 Buceros rhinoceros silvestris | reverse complement strand
CTTTTACTGCATCAGGGAAATCACAGGTAGCTGCAGACGTTGTTGTCTCTCTCCAATGAAAAGTTCCCTCAGTCCCAGGTGGAGATTCAGAAGTTCCACGGCATGTTCAACAGCCGCGGCGCAAACAGAGCAGAGAGGAGAGAAAGAGGGCAGGGGGAACAGAGCGGAATGCCCCTTTTTATGCGATTATTCACAGATGTGTGCCTGAAAGTTGTTTCCCTTCCCAGGACGTGTGCATGCGAGCTTCAGGAGGAAGGAGAAACGCAGAACAAAAAACTCAACCACGTGGTCAGCGCCATGTTCAAACCAGCACACCAGGTAACAAAATACTCCACAGGGTGTAACCAGCCATCAGCAAAGCAGAGATTTGTGTTTGCTATGCCTCTGACAACCTTTTTCCTACAAGTATTTCACAGTAGAATTTATGAAGCAATCTGCTAGATGTACAGTGCATGATCTGCTAAGGAACAGACAATGGAACCTCTATAACTCTAGAAAGGCTGAATTTATTTAAAGTTTTTCATGCTTTAAATAAACTGTGTGAATATTTGCCATGACACTGTGCTTGCACAGTGGACCTGAGAATGATGCCTGCGGCTGACGTCCCTGTAAGATTCTTTTGAGAACTGGCGATTCTTTAATGTCTAATTCTTTCTGAATATGGCAGCTTTACTGTCCACAGTAAAATTCTGCTTTATATTGGGTTGATAGATGTATTCAACGTAGGTCTAATTTTCATTATGCTGTGCATCTTGATGCAAATAATATTTCCATGGTTTGAGTTTTACCTTCATTAAATAATTGCCATTGACGCAGATATGCCAATTGAGTAGTTAAATCTGCATTGTAGGCCAATCCATATGCATCACAAAATCACAGAAAACTTCTGCAGACAGCTCAAAATGTTATATTAACTCTAACCTGTCTAAATTCCCCCTCATTTTCAACTTGAGTATTTTTACTTACTACATAAATTCAATGAAAAATTCATGTTCTTAGCCTTCCATACTCCTGAAATCTTAAGTATTTTTGTATTGTAATATATGTAATATATTTCAATATATGTTCCTTTGTTTGTCTCAACTTACTGAATAGTTTCTCTGGTTACTATTTAAATTATTATTTCAATTGTTTTTTCCCCCAGAAAAAACAACTGTCTTTAGTGTGACATATGTTCTACTGAGACAGGAAAAATGTTTTTACTTATGTGACAATACCTACTAAATGTTTCAGGTTTTTATGTAAATATTTCAAAAATTCATGCAAAACATCATATCACTTATAGTAAAACTCATTAACAGGTTCTGAACTGTGGAAATTCAGTAGCAGAAGACAAATATCTAGCAGGTGATGTGATCGGGTAGCTATATTAACTAAGTGTTTCATCAGAAGGAATTTTTTTTAAAGTAGAGGAAAGTTATCACACATTTGCAGCACCTCTCAGGCATTGGGATAAGATCTGATTTTAAACACCTCATTTAGATACCTTCAGTGTTTATTCATGTGAGGCATATGCTTAGGTTCCCGTGAGAGTCAGTGATATATATGTATGTTCAGCTATTATTGTGGCATGGTGCATATATTTCTCTGGGTGGGCGGGGGTGCGGGAGGGAAGAGAAAAACAGTTTTCACGAGACTAGGAGAATTTTTTTCCATATGCTTTTGAGGGCCTTCTTCCCCATAGGCTGCAAATATCAGAGGAGCTTTTGTAAAAAGAGATGTGAGACTAACATGCAAGACAAGTTTCATTGCAAAAATGTACAGCAAGTCTATTTCTTACTTCTGTGTGACAGAGAGGAAGCAATTTTGGGACCCACATAAATAAACCAATTCAGATATTGCAGATATGCTTCTCCAGTATTTGTGAAGTATATATTTCATATGATATATGAAATATTTTAACTTGCACTATCAGTGAACTAGGACATTATCAGTGTTTGATGTGTTGCTCTTCTCTGTGCACAAGTTATAATTCCTGCATAGCTTGTAAAACTTTGGTTTGTGGTAGTGAGTGGAAAATGTTTTGTGGCTCATGGTATGAGGCCCTCTGGACTAAACATCTCTTTTTTTTTATAGTCTTTATCCCTTTATGGGGAACGAGGTTTGACTCAGACATCCTCACCAACCACATTTTCCTAGGAATTTATTTTCACTGTCCTCAGTTTTTAATTTACGATACCAGATCCTTGACAAGAAAGTATTAATTTCAATACTTAAAATAGATTAAAAAGCTATTGTTATAGAGTTTGATGTGATATGTCATTGAAACATAACATATACGTCACACAGAATGCTGAGACTCACATGCTAAAACCACAAAGGCCAATGTTCCATTTAAGTTCATTCACTTAACATTTTGTCCATGGAAGGATACCAGTAGAGTTAATCTACTGAATGGTTATCATAGTTCACTGACTATCTGGATCCATTATATTTGCATACTTAACATATTTCTGAGGGTGATTGAAACTTCTAATAACTTGCAAGGTAGAGAACAATCTGACTTTAAAATGCATTGTTCTCATGAAATGTAAGAAGACGACTTGACGGGTAAAGCAAAGTCAAAAAGATGAGTATTTTGCTTATATGTCTCCTCCCCCTTTTATATTGCTGTTTTATGAATTAGATCAGTACAATGGCAGAAGGAGAGGAAGAAGAAATTTTGGATGCTCTTTCAAAGCTTAGGAGATTGTGCTAGGGTTTCTGCAATTTTGGAATGGAATGCGTCACAATAAAAAACAACTGTGGCCATGAGATTGTGTTTCAAACTTACTTTTACTACAGTTATGGTTTCGTTCCATGGAAAAGGGAGGGTTTACAACAGTACTTCAGTTCTTCACCAGGCTAGCCAGCTCTTCCCCATTCTGGTGGATCCTGTCTCTCCCTAGAAGATCTTTAAAGATGTTCCTGTTGTCAAAAAAACCAAACTCCTGTTGATGACAACAGCTTTGCAAACAGGTGCTCACTGTTACGAAAATACCTGCAAGCAATTATAAATTAAAACAAACAGGTTTTATTGGTTTCCTTTAACAAGTTCTAGGAATGTCAGTTTAGGGAACTTTACATAAAACAATAACTTACACAGAACTGAAAACTTACACCGAGGGAAAGTAGATTTCGCAAGCAAACTGGCTTCAAATAGAAATCCAAATACCTTCTCTTTACCAATGCAAATTGAGAACTGCTTACTCAAAAACCCAGGGAGGGATGTATTCACAATGATACGATCTCCACTGTCTAATAGAAGAATCTCTCGCTTAACAACACAGAAACGCAATCTCTTGCCAATACAGTCAGCCAGCGTCCCAGCCTGAAGGGAATAAAAGAGTCTTAACAGCACCTCAGTTCTGGCGGCCCAGAGCTAGAGGGAGATTCTCCCTGCCTTCAGCCCGTATTCCGAGAAGAAACAGAATAAAACTCCTTCTGTCTCTTCAGTGGGGTTCCCGATTTTATACTCAATTGGAATGTGTATTGTAGTCAATATCAGGAAGCAAGGCAGGATGAGTCTTCCACAGAACTCAGACTCACAGGCACCCTCTCCACAGGGGTTCGGAGCCCTTCTTTTGTGCAGACTTAGGGGCACAAGCACTGAATGGAGGTAGGAGAATGGTTTTAGATGCTTATCAGAGCGGCTGTTGGCTCTGTCTGTGTTTCCAACACAGGAAGGTAGTTAATACCATCACACTGACCTACATGATCATTCCACACATCTCCAAGCTTTTCATAGACGGGATTGAGGAGACACCAGACTGTCTTCCATGCCCTTGCCCCTCACCTACTCGCCTGCATAGTCATGCTTGAAACGCTTAAGACCTTCTGTAAGTGTATCTTTGTGCCTACATCTGCAGAGGTTTCGGCAGTAATGTTTTGGTATCAGGGGGCCTGCAGTGATGTCCTCTGTAAGAAGTGATAAGGGACTGCGCCTCCGTTGGACAAACCCAGTCTCAACCATCTTCAAAACAGGCCTGCTGCTGGCCAAAGATGACACCATCAGTGGCACTGGTGGCAACTCTGTCTCATCATATTTTAAAAAATATAGAAATTCTGCACAGCAACTATGAGATAGGAGTGAGAAAGTGTGAGAGAAATGTCCTTGCAGACAGCAAGGTCAGAGAAGGAGGAGGTGGTTCCTTAGGTGCCAGAGCAGAGATTCCGTGCAGTCCATGGTGAAGATCAAGGTGAGGCAATTTGCTTCCCTGCAGCCATGAGGACCTTGTCAGAACAGATACCCATTCTGCAGCCCATGCCATAGCACGTGGAAATGTCTTAAAGGCCATAAAGACCCAATAACAGGGCAGGCTCCTGGCAGGAGCTCTAGCCTGTGGAAAGGAAGACATGCATGAGCAGAATTTCTGGCAGGAACTGCGACCCTATGGGAGACCCACACTTTGTGAGCACTCTATCCTTGAAGGACTGCACCCAGTGGAAAGGACCAGTGTTGGAGCAGTCTGTGAAGAACTGCAGTCCGTGGGAAAGACCCACGCTGCAGCAGTTCATAAAGGACTGTATCCCCTGGGAGGGACCCCACGCCAGAGTAGGTGAACAGTGTGAGGAGCAAGGAGCAGCAGAGGTGAACGGGCTGCAACCTCCATTCCCCATCCCCCTGTGCTGCTCAGGGAGATGGAGGTAGAAGAGTTGGGAATGAAGGAACAAAGTTGAGCCTGGTTATAAGGGGAGGTGGGGAAAATATGGTTTAATATGGGTTTTATTTTGCATTATACTAATCTATTTTAGTTATCAATGATTTAAATGATTTTGCCCAAAGCTGAGTCTGTTTTGCCTGTGAGTAATCTCAATGTCCTTATCTATTCATCTTACTTTCTTCCTCTATCCTGCTGA
>NW_010391286.1:1019-2777 GCF_000710305.1 Buceros rhinoceros silvestris | reverse complement strand
TTCTGAAAAGGGGAAGTGAGAGATGATGACACTTGGCACTTGGCACCCAGGGAAGATTAACCCACAGAAGCCATGTCAAAATGTAAGAAGGGCAATAGACTCAGGTCTGGTTAAGAAATATCCATGATGCAAGTCCCCGCAAGCAACAAACATCCCCAGTGACAAATCAGGTCAGCAGATGGGGGCAGCATGGTGTCACCCACCACAGCCATTTGCCATTTCCTCCTAATGCTGCCATTGACCTCATAGCACAGCCAGTGTTCTCAAACACTGCTTTCTGTCCTTTGTGTGCTACCAGGGTCTATTTCGTAGACGTTTATCTGTGGGTGGAGGGTTCTGTTGGTGCCAGAAGTCATGATCTCCCAGCCTTTGCCACCACAGGAGTAGTATTCATTTGTCACCCAGTGAACACAGTCTTTTCTTGTCACTCCTGGAGGTTCAAGTTCTCCTCTTTCTGTGACCTCAGAGAAGATCCTGTCAGTCTCCTTTACATCTCTTTTAAACTAAAAGAGGGGAGATTTAGACTAGATATCAGGAAGAAATTTTTTACAATGAGGGTGGGGAAACACTACAACACATTGCCCAGAGAGGTGGTAGATGCCCCATCCCTGGAAACATTTAAGTTCAGGTTGGGTGGGCAACCTGACCTGGTTGAAGTTGTCCCTACTCAATGTAGGGGGTGTAGGACTAGATGACCTTTGAAGGTCACTTCCAATCCAAACCATTCCATGATTCTACATATTGAATTTCAGTCCAGGCTTTCCCGGGGCAATAAATACCTATTTATTAAAAATCTGTTTGATCCAGTTTATTCTATATCTATTGTCAGTTCCTATCTTCAATATAATACTCCCTACATTTGAAACAAATCATTGTTTCAGACCATTGAAATTTACAGACACTTTTAGGACAGAAGAATTTTGTTCCTGATCTGTGCAAGTTCTGAAGTAAATCATTCCTCTAGCATGATTTCTATTGTTATTCCTTTTGGTTGTACAGTGAATGAAGGGGAAATGAAGCAGAATGGCTTACACTATAACTTAGTGACATAACCGTGACTCTTGTACACAATTCATAATCAAGTCACTCAACTCCGTCTGACAATCTCACACATTTTACCTGTTAATTATACTTAGTGCTATTATTACACATATATTCAGTTGTTTCTCTTATCTGGTAAGTTAAACTGATTGAAACTTTTTCAATACCTTCTACAGCAATATATGAATTCCATAATTTTAATGAAATATTTCATGGGAATGTAGTCATTACATCAACATTTTCTAAGACAATATGTCAAAATAGTCTGCCCCAATGCAGCTTAACCAAATGTTGTCCTAGGGCAAAGTAGGTGATTTTGAAGTATTTTGTTTGCAAAAACCCTTTTCTCCTCCATAAGTTTTCAAGTCTTTAATCTGGATTGTACCTAAGCAGCATTTAAAAACTCTGAAACCTCAGAAGGAGACAGTCATATGTTTCCAGCAGTTTTCTCTTTTTAAAAAACATACAGTAGATACAAAAATTTCCCCAAAACATGGATATTTGTCTTCATATTCCCAGATAAATTGTAAGATATTCTGAGGAGTGAGAAGTCTGTCTACACACAATCAAGCATGTAAAAGCACTGTAATCTAAACAAACAAACAAAAAAACCCCAAAACAAAAACAAACAAACAAAAAAAAAGGTTTGTAGTGTTGCATGGGCCCATTGATTTGCATTCTCAGAAAAGAAAATAGCCTCCCTGAATACAGTCAGCA
>NW_010391286.1:0-939 GCF_000710305.1 Buceros rhinoceros silvestris | reverse complement strand
CAGCAGGAAATGAGGTCCCTTCTCTGAAGTTAAGTGAATACTTTAATGATCTGGTAAATATACAATCTCTTCAGCAGGCAGATACTATCACCTAAACTACAAAAAACCCCCACCCAAACAGCAACCCAGTAATCACACCAGATATACTGCATAGCATTATCCACTGCCACCGTCATCACTGTGCCTTTTTATGTTGAGAAGAAAGTTAAAGCTGACTGAAATTAAGAGTATTTCAAATTATGGCGGGCAAGTGGTAAGTTTTCTGTGTACCATATATAGTCAATTATTTACTGTTTGTAGATTTTGTTAGTTTATCAGGTGATTAAACTTTCTACAAGTCTATCACATAGCTTTTGACGCTTAGCAAACATGTTCGACACATTTAGGAGCAGTATGAGGTGGCTAATATCTACAAAGACTAATGTAATCACAAAAGGAAACAACGTCAGCTTTGCAATGTTAACCTTTAAATGACCTTGGAAAAGCAGTCAAATGTTATTTCACTATTTTTTATGTAGACAGATGACCTTTCACATGCATGAAATTAAAGCTAAATGTTCTGATTACATATCAAAAACTCCAGGTTTTTTCCTACGTTGAGCTGAACGCAGAAGGAACATCAAAGTTTCCAGTTTTACATTTCAAAGTACAAACAAAAGTCCAGTTCTTCAATAACTAGATAAGTAGGGGAGCCTCAGTTCCAAAAATTTTAAATTTTATTTTATTTGTTTATTTTAATATTTAAACTGTTGATGCAATAGTTGTAAGAGTACTATAGATGCAAAAAAGTAACACTGCAGTAAGGTCAGCACAGGTCCTATAAGAACTTTAGGATCAGTTTGTCAGCTTTTTGTTATTTGACCAGGAATCTGTGAACAGGTCTTAGACTGAGACCTGAACGTTTCATGGTTATTTAATGAAATAACTATATTTTAAAGC
>NW_010391285.1:23323-31368 GCF_000710305.1 Buceros rhinoceros silvestris | reverse complement strand
CAGGAGCCCCGCCTGGGGAGCAGCAGAAGCCTGCGCTCTTATCTCGTCACTTGGCCACCTGCCCAGAACCCGCTGCCGGCAGCAGCGCCAGCAGGAGCTCCGGCCTTGAGAAAGAACATTCACTACTCACTACTTTTTTTCCCTTTTCCCTCTCCCTTTCCCTTTTGGTTTATAACCATATACACATATATATAATAAGGTATAGTTATGTATGAATTTATCGTATATTAAAGTTTGTTTCAGCTTTTCCGACCACGGACCGAGGTGTGGATTTCTTTCTTTCTCTTTAAACCCCTTCTGTCTCCAACGAGACAAAAAGGGGGTCCGTTAAGGGAATTCGAGGAGTGGATACCTCGGTCCCTCGACCCCTAACACCTTCTCATGCAGGGGCAAGTATGTATTGCTAGACTTTACCCCTCTCGGCTGATTAATCATCATCAGGAGCCCCATGCTTCAGAGGCTATTTCAAAAATAAAAAGAAAGCTCTCAGGGACATTTGATCGCGTTCTTTAGGCACCTGTAGAAATGTAGCTAGCAGGCCACATAGTTTAAACGCTCAATACAGTTTTACTTAAGCAATGACATAAGGAAATCCTTGAATGCTCTAAATGATCCAGGAATGCACAGGCTGAAAAACTGAAGCTGGATAGAAAGTAATCTATAATCTGAAGTAACCTGTGTTGCCAGATCTATTCTGTTTCACACAATCATATTCTTTGCAGCATGTAAAACCTCAAACCAGGCCCTCCATCAGTGACAACGGAACAGTTTTATTAAGAGGTACAAAATATAAAGCAAATGATCAAATAACTGATTTTTTTTTTGTCTTGGTGGAATTTATTTTATTTTGGCATTTGATTGCCGTCTGAAGACAGGATGGAATAATAAAGTATTTTGATTTTTTCATTACATGAAAAGTCCTAAGAAATCTAAATGCAGGTTCAACTCATTGTGAAACACCATGTCTCCCCATCAGTTGCAATAAATAATGAAAAGATCTATGAACATTTTGCTATAAATCGTTAAATCACAGCTCTAATGAGTCTAATGTCCAATAAGACAAAAGCATGCAGAAAGAAGATAAACTAGGTTACATATGTCTGCAGGAATTCCAAAAGTCAGCAAACTAAACCAGAAGCAAAATCTCCAAGACACCTAAAAAAAAATGGGGGGGCCCCCAAAATTTATCAAAAAAAGACTTCTAATTTTTAAATAATTTGTTATTTCACATAAAACATATTTTTCTCCCTAAATTCAAAATCTTAACTCTCAGAAAAGGTCTAAATCCATCATGAGAGTTGGGAATCTATGCATAATTATACCGTGCACTTTCTCATTTTAAGGATATTCCATTTTATTAGGAATGGGAAAGCAGTAAACCAGGGCAGAACACAATAAGACTTTAAGATATTAAGACAGGCAAGTTGTGTAAAATCCAAGCCCAAATGCTTTGGCTACAGAGTTTAGCTGTCTTGGTCAGATGAACTCGAACAACAAGTTCTGTGGGAGCAAGAACTGTATTCCTGTTTTACCACGGCATTATTTTCATACATATGTACCGAGAGGGTTGCACTGGACCACCCCAGCTTGAGCTATGCTGCACAAAGAGAACAGCCAGGCAACAGCTTCAAACAAATTTATTTTCATACAAATGTGAAAACTGTACCTCAGATACTTTCTCCGTTTGCTTGGGTCTTTTCACCAGGTTATTTCAAGATAATCTACCTCTAACATTATGTCAGCTCGTTGTATATTTTGGCTGTCATTATCTAAACTGTTTTTTCAGAATCAAGTTGTTTCTCCCCCACCCCCAACCACCCCCAAAATCAAGCCTCTATCCTTCATAGCTATGAAGAAAAAAAAAAAAATACATCCGAAGTGCACTTCAGGGGTAAATTGGTAAAGTATTGTACTCCTATGTGCTAAAAAAGTCATGAACACATGCTTAGAAACACAGCAATTTCCCATTCCTTCAAAATGCAGAGGAACTTCAAAGCTGAATAATACAACTATAAATGTCAGTATTAGTTTTTCACTGCTCCTCAGTTTCATTGGTGACATGGGAAAGCAACAGAATTTGCAGGGGAAAAAAAAGCAGCTGTTGGAAAAAGAGGAAGGAAGAAGAGGGGAGGAAGGAGAAGAGATGGGGAGGAGTTTAATCAAACAAACAAGAAGCGTGAGGGGCAGAACAGCAAGATATCTCCATCAGGTCCCTCTCCAAGGCTTGCTGGATCTACAAATCAATAGCTAGCACAAAAAAACCCAACAATCAACACCACAAAAATCGAAGACATCACCACCTGGTCTGCTACTCTTCCACACAGACAGCAGTATTTCACCGTGCAAGCAGGTTTACCTATCTCTCACATGTAAGCTACATCCTGAGACCCGCTCACCCCTACAATTCACACACTAATGTCAGCGAGACTTTCCAGTGATAACGTTCTCTAAGAGGACTAATATAAAAGCAGAGCCTCAAATACTTCAAAGGATATTCTCAAGTAAAAATAAAGCCTTAAGAAGTTCTACTGGCCTTGCACAGAAGAAAACCTTTTATGGAAAATGATGCTTGTAGAGATTAGGACCTCCCACTAGAAGGAATATAATTTCAAATCAGTGTAAATACATTCAGAAATTACAAAAGTGGTACAGCATCTACAGAATAGATAACAGAAGCTACTTACCAATTAAGACTCTACCCAGCAGAAGCCAAAGGATGAAACACAGCTTTTAATGCTTAGCTCTCTCACAAAGACTGCATGCACTACCCGGCCCTAAACTGATGTGCCTGCTCACAGATCATAACTGGAGCATGACCCTGTCCACACCAGATGTCCACACCAGGTATTTCAACAGGCAGCATCAATACACAGAGGATGATGTGTTTTCACAGCCATCAAGACCAAACTGTCCTGCAAAATTTAAAAAGAAATATTTTTCCATTATTTTGTGAAGAGATGAAAGCATGAGTTAAAGGCAAGAACAGATGCAAAAAAAAAAAAAAAAAAAAAAAAAAAAAAAAAAAAAAAAAAAAAAAAAAAAAAAAAAAACCCATCACATTAAAAACATTTTCTTAAAAAAAAAAAAAAAAGGATAAAGCCTTCCTATCTATCAGATGCAGCTGAAAAAATATATAAGTGCTGCCTCCCAGAGTCCAGCTGCCTGGAAACAATTCTTTCTATCTTGCTGTAGTACGCTGATTCAGCATCCAAGGAAACAATCTCCAAGGGCTGTGAAACAATAGCAATTCTTTATTTCTGCCAACCACTGTACCGAGGGGGTTGCACTGGGCCACTCCAGCTCGAGCTATGCAGAGACCTAGGCCTCAGTGCTGCACAAAGAGAACAGCCAGGCAGCAGCTTCAAAACAGAGCTGAATCCATCTCTCTCTCTTACATGCACATGAATGCCTGCCCGCACAACCTCATAAAGGAAAACCTCATAAAGGAAAAGTTAAGGGATGCTCTTTATCCACAGCCCCCAAGACTGCTGCACAGAGCCTATGCCTCCCACCACTCCTCCACCTGGAGCAGCCAGGCAGGCAATAAAGCCTCTTCAGCACCCCGGGGAGATGGGTGGGGGGGGAGAGGTAGAGCAGCGTGGTGCAGAGCTGCACTGAGAGGGTGGGCACCTTCCACCTCCTGTCATCAATATCGAGAGAGACGATGACGTTGTTTCTACACATGCTGCGGCCATACGACTCCAGCCAGCACAGCAGTTCTAGATCTAACCACCAAAATGAGCACACAACTGTAACCATATTCTAAAGCAAGAAGTAGATGTTTCAGGAGTCCAATTTAAAGAAGTTTAGGGTTTAGTCTATTGTATTTTGAGCACTAATCGCAGATCACTATTTTGCAATTTTACAGAATACACACACCAAGTATCCGTCCGTCACAATATGAAGAGTATGATCCTGTTTTTTTTTAGCCAAAAGAAAAAAAAAATTGCCTCTTTTCATATCCAGTAGTGAAAGTGGGACACAGCCTGTGAGTGCACCTCACCAGCAAACGAACCGGTTCTGTCACCCAGAAATACAGTTAACGAAACAGTATTTCTCCCAGTAACTTCCATTCCTAAGGAAGTACTTGCCCACAGTCAAAATGGGCAAGGAAACAGTTAAGGGTCGGTATAAGCGGGTACAAACGGGACCGTCCCTCCTTGTCGCGCTGCTCTGACGGCGACGCCGGCCAGGCGCTCGCTGCTCCGCTCCCTCTCGCCACGAGGGGGCGGTACAGCACTGCGCGGCCGCGGCACCCCGCGCCCGAGCGCGGAGAAGACCCACAAGCGTACCATTATCCCGCAACGGCCACTTCAGTAAACTTGACTACACTAAGCAAGAACGAGCACAATATGTGCTATCGAGTACTTAATGAAACACATTTTTGTATAAAATGTATACACTAAAGAATAGGCAATTTTAAAAGCGGCGAATCATACCTACATTAGTATTCGGCCTCCTACATAACAACATTAGCTGTGTTGATGTAATTCAGTTTTGTTTCCATGTGAAATTACACTTAATATAATTTTCCTAGAAAAGAGACATTTAATTCTGCTGCAGTAGTCTGACTAATGTCAGTCTCAAACTTGGATAAAAGAGGAAAGAATCAGCAGAACGATCAAAGCCACTGCCACTAAGCTGAGAACAGTTTGAGACAGAAGTGCAGAAATGGAGCAGCACCCAGGGAGATCTTCAGGGCTTGGTGTGACCTCAGGGCTGCAATAGATAGGGGTGACTTACATCTGTTGGACTCCCTTGATCATGATGCCCCTCCAAAGCAGTCCTCAGAAAGCCTGATACAGAGATACATGCTAGAGAGGGATGGCTCTGGAGAACTCCAGACAAAATACAGAGGCACAGTGGAGTACTTTCGTAAGGTCACATGGACAAGAAAATGCTCAGAAAGGCATGGAATGGCCAAGGCTCACATTCCTGGGTGACACAGTACCTGACAAACACGGTGGTACAATTCCAAGCAACAGGGCCAGAAGAGTGCCAAAATATTCCAGTTTAACTAGCTCAATGACAAATACAACCTCCTTTAAAAACCACACAAGCCTCACCAACTGCTTCTTGGGGAAGGGACTGATCCTAAGAAAGAACTGAGAAGCAGCTGTACAGCACCAGCATTTGTTCAGGTACCAGAGACTGCAACACCAAACGAAGTAGGTGGTGCTGATTAAACCCACCTCCAAATGAAAAGAGCCATGAGCAAGAAACTAAGCAGGCAAATATCTGCCACAGATTTCTGAAAACTTGAGAAGTGTAGGTGTCCACAGTATGCATCTCCAGCACAGGTGGAGCACGAAATGGACCTGCACCATGCTGAAAGACATATGCAAGACAAGGATTCCCCTTACCATGAAACAGGAACAGCAGCAGTGAGGAACACCTCAGTGTCAACACACACTTGGACTCCCAACCCATGAGCTACAATTCTCTCCACTATAAGCTCTGTGAGAAAGATGAACTACGAAGATCAATGTTGAGACAGTAACAGGCTTAGAAGAATATAGAAATAAAATGCTGTGGGATTTGGACCAGGAATGAATCCTAATTGGCAGTCATCGGAGTTATCAAGGACAGGGAGTTACCAAAGAAACCCTAGATACCACATCCAGTCTTCACCCATTCTAAGTTAAACCACAAAAGCAACAGCAAACTGATGCTATCAAGCCATACAGTATCATGCAGGTACACTGTACAAACTGCAAAAAGAAAGTGGGTAAGACACAGAAAACTGCTTACCAAAAAAAAAACCCACCAAACCAAACCCCAAAGACACACACCACCACCATCACCCCCCCCCGCCCCCAAATTTTACCAATATTAGAGCAGAAATTAACAAAGACACTCAAAATAGTAAAGATACCATGGTCAAACACTCCCATAATCGAAAGGCTGACAGTCTGAGAAATACCACTTTCTGAAAAAGTGGTTGGAGGGCCCATGGTCAAACACTCCCATAATCGAAAGGCTTTCTGACAGTCTGAGAAATAACACTTTCTGAAAAAGTGGTTGGAGGGTTACCAGAACTTTTACCAAAACAATGGACTGCATGATCTGACAGCAACTTCTGAAGAGACAGCAAGTGGTCAGATCGCTGAATAGAAACCATCTCTGGAAATGACAGAACATCTGGAAAACTGATGATAGCAACAGATTATAATCTGTCCCACTTGCAGCTAAGCATACAAGAAATAAAAATATGGAAGAGCTGATTTTTGTGACAATGTCTCTGAATGGCTTCTCAAAAAACTGCACAAGGTGCCGAACTAAATTCTTTAACCAAAATTCTACCCATCTTGGAAAAAGGAGAAAACTGATTTAAAGCATGGGCTGTTTCCTTGACAGACAAGAGGACAGAGCAGCCGAGGCTTTGCTGATCGATAAGGTAGCAAAAAACCCAAACCCAAGGCAGCTTGACTTCTCTGAACACATCTTCCAGATGAAAGATGACCATCTGTAAGGCTGGGTTTTTTCAGGCCAGCGAAAGTGACTGGATGGTGGAACAGTGGTTGAGCAGCAAATTTAAAAAACACTGTATGCTGAAGCATGAGACAGAACAAGAATATACTGTGTATCTGGTGCATACAGTCGTTATACTGCACTGGCAGAGGAAAAAAGGAATAATATGCATTTATAGCAATTTAGATTAATACCCACATTTTTGCATAGTGAAAGCTACTGTTCACAAATTTAATGTCAGGCAATGAATAACTCAATGAACTCGTCACCGGTCAAGCTGAACTGAAGGCACAGTTAATGGTTTAATCACCTAATGACTTTAAAGACACCAGGTTAATTCCAAGAGGTAATAAAAGCCTGAGTATCCTTCCTGGCCAAATTCTTTGCTGCTGTAGCACACAGGCCTCAGTAGTCTAAGTGTATTTCACTTGTTGCTGTGTTCCACCTGTTTACACATCTGAAACACATGGCCTTGAGGAGATTGAAGAGTGACCTCAGCTTGACCTGTCCGGTGCAGGGTGGGGGGGGAGGAAAATCACTTTTGAAAAACTCAGGGCTGAGGCATATATAGAGAGAATCTCATGCATTGCAGAACGAAGTCTAAAGCCCTCTGCCTTTGGGCAAGTGCTCTTCAGATGACA
This sequence comes from Buceros rhinoceros silvestris, assembly GCF_000710305.1. Taxonomy (NCBI): domain Eukaryota; kingdom Metazoa; phylum Chordata; class Aves; order Bucerotiformes; family Bucerotidae; genus Buceros; species Buceros rhinoceros. The sequence continues at coordinate 24,256 of NW_010391285.1, read as the reverse complement.
AAGGCAGTGCTGATGCTATTTGCTTAACCTGCAAAACAGTACAAACAAGCTTTCCCAGAGGATGCAGAAAACCGCACAGCAATGGCCAACTTCTCTCTCTGAAATTTTACAAGTAAAGCACAGCATTACTGCTTCCCACTATAGATCCATAAACCTAGCGAATTCCTGAAGAGGCAGATTAAATCTACCTTTAAGAACGACTGGATTTCAAAATGCAGGTGTTCTGGTTTGAGCTGAAGCTTCCTTGTTTAGGGAGACGGACAAATAGGAATTATTCCATGCAGTACGATAACTCCACATTTAATTGGTTAAGGGGGTCAGGTGAATGTAATGTTGCGTCGGGAGCCTTTAAAAGCAGCAGGTTGGGGGAGTGTCGCTCTCTTGGACTCCGGACGGCTGCACGGAGGGAGCACCGCCGCAAACCTGCCAGTAAAAGACCAGGCCGGGACCAGAGGGCCTGCCGCACCCTCTAGCGAGACAAAGGGGATCGTTAAGGAATTCGAGTAGTTGTTACCTTGGTCCCTTGACCCTTAACAGGGACAAAAAGCTCTAGTCGTCTTTCCTCCTTGTCTTCAGATACATGCATTTTCTGACCAGGGAAAGAGGAAACACATCTGAACACAAAGAAGAATGATTTGCAAAATAATACATACCAAATATTTATCAGACATGTTGAAAACTTAACTTTGCCAGATCAAAAGTCTGGACTGGACCTAAGAAAAGTAAGCAATTTTCACCTGTATATAAAATGGGGTCACAAAGCACCCCATAATCAGAAAATTCATCAGGAACTAAACCCAGATAAATGACTGGAAGATTCTGCCCTGACAACATGCAAAAACTATGACTACTAAACCCAGGACTACTAAACAAGAGCAGTACCTAGCAGCGTTCTCCATAATACATTTGTTGAATGCTGGGATCCTCTTTCCA